>NC_057750.1:1250807-1335872 GCF_004010195.1 Chiloscyllium plagiosum
AGAGTGAGTGTGTGTGTGTGTGAGAGTGAGTGTGTGTGTGTGTGTTAGAGTGAGAGTGTATGTGTGTGTGTGAGAGTGAGTGTGTGTTTGGTAGTGTATGTGTGTGAGAGAGAGTGAGTGTGTGTTTGGTAGTGTATGTGTGTGTGAGAGATTGAGTGTGTAGTTGGTAGTGTAAATGAGATGCAAGTGGATGTGGGTGTGAGAGTGATTTGAGTGTGTGTTTAACATCGTGTATGTGTGTGAAAACAGAAGTGGAGACTGGTAGTGGGTAATGTGATGCAAGAGAGTGTGTAATTGTGTATTTTTAAATCATTCACAGGATGAGAGGCATCACTGGCTCCTGCCCACCCCATATTGCTCTAGGTCTGGAGTCACATGTAGACCAGACGAGGTAAGGATAGGGGTTTCCTTCCTGAAAGGGTATTGGTGAACATTGTACTCTTAATTCCAGATTTTTATTGAATTCAAATCCCACTATCTGGATTTGAACCTGGATCCCAGAGCATTATACCTCAGTCTCTGGGTTAACAGTCCAGCAATATTACCACTAGGCCCTCACATCCCTGAGAGTGTATATGAGAGTGTGTGTCTGACAATGTGTGCCTGTATATGTTAGTGTGTGTGTGTGCTCATATGAGAGGATGTGTCTGTGTGTATATGAGAGGATGTGTGATATTGCGTATGTGTGTGTATGTGAGAATGTATGAGAGTGTGTGTATGAGAGTGTGTAATGTACGTGTGTATCAGTATGACTACCTGCTATCGCTCACAATGATAAATGTCTCTCCTAATAAACAGACACTTCATTCTTTTTATTCAAATGTAAATGAATGTGGTGATGTCAAATATTTCATCGTGACAACAAAGGAGCTGATTGGAAGTAGCCAGGATTGTGTTTATCGAGGTGATGTACAGAGATGAACATTGACTGTAAATTTAAACTGACTTCACTCAGAATGACAGGGTTGGGAGTGAAAATCAGCCTTTTGTGGGCTGCCTTTAATGGTTGCTGAGTCAGCACACCTACTTCATTCGTGATTCTTTAGTTATTAAGGAATTGCAATGTACCAATCGCCACCCCAATTCAAACCAATTCCCTCATCTCTCTCCCTGCATTGACAGTGCTTGGTGTCAGACTAGGGAGGTAGGATTAGTCAGTTCAACCACACACACTGCAGTGAGCTACCAGAGGGAAACTGTTATGTGGAACTGCAGCCTAGGATGCCAGTGGAACATTCCAGAAAACATCAAAGCAGTGAAAGAAAAAACAAGTGGAAATGATACAGAAAACACCAAATGCTGGAGATCACAGTATCCATGGAGAGTGAGCAAGCTAACGTTTCGAGTCTAGATGATTCTTCTTCAGAGTTGATGTTTTGGAGAACAAATGGCACAAAACACACCATTCAGCTAATTAATCCAACAGGTTTAGGTTCCAGATGAGCATCCCTCCATGTCTCTTCATCTAGTCCTTGAGTAAAGATAAGCAAAGAGATTGTTTGCACTTGCTCAATCATTTCGGTTGGAGTCACAATATGAGTTAAACTTAGACACCAGAGGCTAAATGAAGTTCTTGACATGAGTCCATTAGTCACTGTTAATTACTATTCCAATTAATTGTGCTGCAGAGTTTTATGTTATCACCTGCTATTTTTGATATATTTGCAGCTATTAGATCAAATTATTGTTTTTTTCTAAATTGACCTGTGAATGGGACTGAAAATGAATGCAGACAGGTTTCCTTGATTAGACAGGGCACATGGAAGATTGGGTTCCCATCGTTGCATGAGTAACCTGCAGATGGTAAATTCTGCAATGGAGCAGCATAGTGGCTCGGTGGTTAGCACCGCTGTCTCACCGTGCCAGGGACCCGGGTTTGATTCCAGCCTCGAGCGACTGTCTGTGTGCTCGATTTTGCACATTCTCCCCGTATCTGCGTGGGTTTCCTCTGGGTGCTCCAGTTTCCTCCCACTGTCCAAAGGTGTGCAGGTTAGGATGGATTGACAGTGCTAAATTGTGCATAATGTCCAGGAATGCATAGGCCAGGAGGATTGACAATGGGAAATGCAGCGTTACAGGGAAAGGTTGGGATGCTCTTTGGAGAGTTAGTGTGAACTCAATAGGTCAAATGGCCTGTTTCCACACTGTGGATTCTATGTGTAGTAACATTTCTGACCAGGTTAGACAATATCTAAATTGCTGTGTTTTCCCCCTCATTTTTAATGGTTCGCATTCAGAAAACCCCTACAATGTAGACACAGGCCATTCAGCCCATCAATGCTCAGAAGAGCAATGTGCCCGGAGGAGAAAGTGAGGTCTGCAGATGCTGGAGATCAAAGTTGAAACTTTATTGCTGGAACAGCACAGCAGGTCAGGCAGCATCCTCTGTGCTTCCCATCACCAACCCCCACAGCCTGGACACTATGGACAACTTAGCATGGCCAATCCACCCTAACCTGAACATCTTTGAATTGTGGGAGGAAACCAGAGCACCCAGAGGAAACTCAGGCAGACATGGGGAGAATGTGCAAACTCCACACAGACAGTTGCCCGAGGCTGGAATTGACCCCGGGTCCCTGGCGCTGTGAGGCAGCAGTGCCAACCACTGAGCCACCATGTGGGCATCACCCATAATGGCTTTTGCAAGCAAATTCCCAATTGGCTGCACAGGGGACTGCGGCTGGTGGTTAATAATCAAAAACAAAAAAAGTCACAGTGATTTGGTGATGGGAAAGTTATTGAATGTGATAACACTTCCGATATATAAAATAAAATAGAATGCTCTGTCAGTTCTTGTGGTAGTGTCTCTACCTGTGAGCCAGGAAACCTAGGTTCAAGTCCCACCTGCTCTGGAGGTGTCTGTTGGAACATTTCTGAACAGGTTGAGTAGAAAAATGCCTACAATGCTATGTTCTAAGTCATGAACATTTGCCTCAACATAACTACTCTTCAAAGAAATCCATTTGTGTAGGAAGAGCTTGTAAATGATTCTGGAAGGTATAGGGAAGGTATTGTCCAATGGTGAAGTGACACTCTACAGGGCCCACTCAGACAGGCTGCTAACAACAGTGTGGGGACAGAATAGCTTCCTCATGGTTACAGCCCTGGTTCCTCACTCTCATGTTCTCCAGGATGGAGGAAGTCAATGAAGGTAGGCCAAGAAAGAGTCCATGGTGCCAGGTACTTGGCAGTGCCCATGTCCCTGGAGACCTCCAGAATCCGAACTTTACTGTGACACGGCAATAGGGGCTCAGGGGATGGGGTCAGGGGCATTGTCCCAGAGGCTGGAGGGTTTCCTGTATAACTCAGTCCCTGAGGAGATGTGAATTACCCTTGTTATTCCATTAGCATCCATGTCACTGCTGAGACCTGAGCTGGGTGTCACCTGTGCAGTGTCAGGGGCTGAACCACATGGAGTATACAAACAGGAAACAAGAGGAGGCCGCTCGGCCCTTCCAGCCTGCTCCCCCATTCAATAAGATTATGGCTGATCTGATTTTAACCTCAACTCTACATTCCTGCAAAATCTCTCATCCATTGATCATCGAGAATTGATCTCCCTCTGCCTAAAAGCCATTTAAAGATTCTGCAACTGTGGCCTTTTGGGGAAGGGAACTCCAAAGGCTCACAACCCTCTAAGACAAAAATGCTTCCTCTTCACTGTTAGAAATGTTTATTTTTCAACGATGATCCCTTGTTTTGAATTCTCCCTCAAGAGCAAATGTCCTTTCAACATCTGCCCGGCCAACGCTCCTCAATTAAGTCATCTCTGACTGCTCTAAACTCCAGAGGACTCAGGCCCTGCCTGCCTCACCTTTCCTCAGAATCTAGTCTCCTCATTTCTGCTCTTAGTTTATTGAACCTTTTCTGAACCACTTACAGCACATTAGAATCCTTCCATAAGTACAGTGTCCAGCAGTGTACATAGTACACCAGATGGAGGTCAGTCATCTCAGCTCCAGGACATCCTTACAGGAGTTCCTCAGGGTAGTGTCCTTGGCCCAATCATCTTCAACTGCTTCATTGATGACCTTCCCTCCATCATAAGGTCAGAAGTGGGAGATGTTCACTGATGATTACACAATATTTAGCACCATTCACCACTCCTCAGGGACTGAAGCTGTCCATGTGACACAGTGACTCATAGGATGTGAGTGTCACTGACCGGACAACCACGTATTGCCCCTTGAGAAGGTGGGGGTGACCTGCCTTCTTGACCCGCTGCAGTCCATGTGCTGTGGGTTGACCCACAATGCCCTTAGGGAGGGAATTCCAGGATTCTGACCCAGCAACACTGAAGGAACTGCGATATATTTCCAAGTCAGGATGGTGAGGGGCTTGGAGGGGAACTTGCAGGGGGTGGTGTTCCCATGTATCTGTTGCCCTTGTCCTTCCAGATCGAAGTGGTCGTGAGTTTGGAAGGTGCTGTCTGAGGATCTTTGGTGAATTTCTCCAATGTATCTTGCAGATAGTACACACTGGTGTTATTGAGCATCAGTGGTGGAGGGAGTGAATTTGATGCTAATTAAACGTTTCTGTCCTGGGTGGTGTCAAGCTTCTTGAGTGTCAATGGAGCTGCATCCATCCAGGGAAATGGGAAATATTCCATCACCCTCCTGAGTTCTGCCTTGTCAATGATGGACAGACTTTGGGGAATCAGGAGATGAGGTACTGACTGTAGGATTCCCAGCCTCTGACCTGTTATTGTAGCTACAGTATTTTGTTTCATTTTTCCTAAACTGAGAAGACTCTAAATCTCCAAGTTATGTTTTTTTCCTCTATTTATATTTTTTTCCCCTTTACCCCCACACTACTATGTAACTGCGGTAGTGCTTATATTTTCCCCAGCACCCAGCTACAGTACTTAAATGGAAAGTCTGCTGAATTCTATAGCAATACCCTGACCAATCAGAATCTACCTGCCTAGTCTCAGAATTAAGATTGACAGTTAACTGGTTTTCCTGCATCTCCATACCAGTGATGGGCTAACCAATCAGCACGCTGTATAAATTGATGTCCCTTATAGTGATACCACTATAAACACTGGAGGAAACATCAAAGAAGCGCTTTGCAGGAGGCTACCAAGCACTGATGATGTCGTCTAGCCAGGGGATGAAACGTTTGCAACAAAAACTTCCAGCTCGGCGAACAGAACCACAACAATGATGTCCCTTTATTCACCTCTGTTTCTTGTGTTCTGATTAGTACAAAATGAAAAGCTTTGATTTCTTGTCTCCATTTAGCAATGTTTAAACACAAAGAAGTTCAAACTGTTTCTTTAATATTTCATTACGTTCTGAACTGGTACTGCGATTCCCCAAAAAAAGAAGATCCTAATGGTTTTCGAAGTCCCTCTGATGTCAGTAAACACAAGGATTGCTGTTGAAAATGATGAATTGTACAGGAACTCAGCAATTGGCCAGACATCGGTAAGTTCACCTTCAAATTCCTTCAACTTCTCATCCACACTCTGAGTCACAGCCTTTACTTGGCTGGTTAGCCCAGTCTTCCAGAATTGTCCAGAGTTTGCAGGTTAACATCCAATGTTAGTCAACAGTTTTCACAACACTTGACACCACAGGCGATAGAATTGGTGCAACACATTACAGTGTGCTTTATGAATCTTGCCAGGACTCACTCCTCTTGTTGGTGTTAATGACTGTTTCCTGGCTGCTTCCAAGGATGAGACTTGTCTGTGTTTTGTGAAACAGTGGAACCTATTCTTTCATCTCCCCCTGAACTGCTGTTTCTTTGCTGGACAATAGTAAGTGAATGGGGAGGTGGAAAGGTCATGCTGGATTTCCAGACACAAAACAGACTGTGACTGTAAAAAACATATAGAAACGAGGAAGAGGAGTGGGCTTTTCGGACTCTTGTCCTTGCTCCATCATTTGATATGATTGTGGTTGGTCATCCAATTCTGTATCCAGTTCCCACTTTCTCCTCTCTCCCCCCCCCCCCCCGCCCCAAAGAATTACATCTAACTCTTTCTTGAAAACATTCAATATTTGGGCTTCACGCTGTCTGTGGCAGAGAATTGCACAGGCTCCCCCCTCTCTGGGTGAAGGCATTTCTCCTCAGGTCAGTCTTACTCTGTATCCTTCCACTGCAGCCTCTGGTTCTGTATTCTTGGGTCATCAGCTTGTAATGGCCATTTCATTGGGTCTTACCTTCCAGAGTTATACTAATACTGGAAAAGGTTGAAGTTCATAGATGAAAAGACATTTGTAAGCTAGCATTTCAAGTCTAGATAACTCTTCATCAGAGCTCTGAAGAGTCAACTAGACTCAAAATATTAGCTTGCTTTCCCTCAATGGATGCAGCCTGACCCGCTATGATTTCCAGCATGTTTTTGTTTTCAGTTCAGATTCCAGCATCTGCAGTAATTTGCTCCGACAATAAAGATTTGCATTTACATAGTGCCTTTAACACAGCTATAATGCTCCAAGATGTTTCTGAAGAGCGTAAACAGATGAGGCACACAGCCTCATCAGGGCATGTTAAAGCATGCCATCAGAGCTTGGTCAATCAGGTGGGGTTTTAAGAAGTGTTTTCAAGGTCGGGAGGAAGGTACATAACCCTATCGTATGCTTGGTGGGGAAGTCCTGAGCTTAGCTGCTACAACTCCTGAATGAAATGTTATGAATGGTTTGACAAAGGGTTTTGGAGATATGCAACAGACGAGAAATGTAGGGTTACAAAGATCTTTGGTGGTTTTCTTGGGCTGAGGTTTCAGAACTAGGGAGGGGTGAAGCCATGGATTTTGAGCCAATGTTGGTCAGTGATGGGAAATATTACAGATATTATTGTTAACATTTCCATACACTCCTGTTCTACCTGAGCTCCATATCCATCTACCAAAACATGTTCCTGCTCCTTGCACCGTCTCTGTCAAAATCACGATTACCTCATAATTTCTTCAGTCAGGAGTGATTGCCTTGCCTTTCCCAGCTCTACACCAATAGGCATTCTTGACCTGGAGTGAAGGCTGATGCTCTAGCTCCCAGAGTTGCCTTTGAATTTGCCACAGGTCTCTCTGCCCTTGGCGTTACAATCAAGGTACATTGGCAAGCCCTTGCCCAGGGGAGACACTGTCTAATTCCCACACTATGACCACATTGAGGACTCACCCAAACACCTGCTGGGTATTGCTGGTAAAATCTGGAACACTGGGGCTCAGTGTCAAACTGCAGATCGATGGGTTCAGAATGAGAGGAGGGGAAACCCTTTCTCGTGGATGTTGTGAATCTTTGGAACCCTGTAATTGGAGAAAGATTGCAGAAAACCAAGGAGCAGAGAGATTTGGGAGTCCCCATCCATGAATCACAGAAAATGAGCGTCCAAGTTCAGGTGGTAATGGGAAGGCAAATGGAATGTTGGCCTTTATTTCAAAGGTGATGGAATATAAAAATAGGGAGGTTTTAGCAAAACTATACAAGGCATAGTCAGGCCAGAACTGGAATACTGAGCGCAGTTTTGGTCCCATTATCTCAGGAAAGAGAGACTGGCATTACAGGCAGTCTAGAGAAGGTTCACTCGGCTGATCCCAGATATGGAAGGACTGTTTTATGAGGAGAGGGTGAGTAGGTTGGGCCTGTACTAGTTGGAATATACAACATTGTAAGGTGATTTCTGAAACTGGCAAGATCCTTGGAGGACTTGACAGGATTGATGTGGAAAGGTTGTTTCCCCGTGTGGGAGAGTCTAGGATCAGGGAGCATGATGTCAGGGTGAGGGGTCACCCACTGAAGGCAGAGATGAGGAATTTCTTCTCTCAAAGGGGAGTGAATCTGTGGCATTCTTTACCACAGAGGGCTGTCTAGGCTGGGTCATTAAGTATATTCAAGGCTGACAGATTTTTGATCTGGAAGGGAATCCAGGATTATGGGGAAAAGGCAGGAAGGTGGAGTTGAGGATGATCAGGTTAGCCACAATCTCACTGTATGGTGGAGCAGAATCAGTGGGTTGAATGGCCTACTTCTTCTTATAACATTAACCTAGAGGATTATAGTTCGAAGGCTGCTGTAGAGACATTTTTGATCATTCTGGGAATTAAGGGATATGGGGAGTGGATAAGGAAATGGTGTTGAGTCCTGAGATTCCATGATTGTGTTAAATGTTAAATGTTGCAGTTGGTTTGATTGACCAAAAAAGTTACTGTCACTCCTACTGCCTTTCATTTTCTCGGCTGCTTGCAGAATTTGATATTGGAATCACTTTGTGTTTACTGACATGACAGCAGCACCCCCTGCCAATCAACTCCATTATAATCTTACTCCAATCAAGCGTAAAAACTCCCAAGGTCTCTGCACAACTTCAATTCTGTCTGTTGCACCTGCCCAGCAATCCATCATTGGTGGCTGTGCCAAAGCTCTGAACATCCCCATTGAGCTTCTCCACCTTTCTCATGTGTTAAGACGCTCCATGAAGCCACCACCTTTTACTAAGTTTCGAGCCTCCAGTCTGTATATCTCCCTCTGTAGCTCAGCGTCAGTTTCTTGTGTCTGATAATCGCTGCCGTGCCGTGTTCAGGTGCAGGCACAATCTAAATGCACGTTGTTGTTGCTCGCCTCTGACACAATGGCGCTGAGTCTGTGTGATGAGAGTTGACAATGGCAGTTGTTGATTGTAATATCATCAAACCGTGATATGTAGAGTGTTTGAAGTGACTGTACCTGCTGCAGGCGAAGTGGATTGGTGTTGTTTTGACCTGCTTTCTTTTTCCATTCTCTTTCTTCAATAAATTGCTTTTCTCTCTGTGAAACCCCTTCCTGCTCACCATGAAATAAGCAAGGGGTCAGCAGGAACTCTCACCCCGAGGTGACCCCTGGCTCCATGAAGGCACCATCTGTGGTCAGGTGTATGACTCACACAGATCAGAAAGAATCCCTGCTCTATGTTTATCTCCTGCTCTCGCTCCAACCCTCCCCTGAGTGAAGAGTGGAACAGGCTGCTCAGTTCCCAATGACCAAGCAGCTGGGAGCAGCGCTTCAAAAATGCGGTAGTTGAGGATCTTAGAGAAACATATAAAATCATGAAGGGATTGGATAAGATGAAGTTGGGAGGATGTTTGCAATGCCGGGTGAAGCTAGGAGAAGAGGGCACAGCCTCCAGATTAGAGGGAGCCGATTTCAGACTGAATTGAGAAGGGCAGCAAGGTGGCTCAGTGGTTAGCATTGCTGCCTCACAGCACCAGGGTCCCAGGTTCAATTCCAACCTTGGGTGACTGTCTGTGTGGAGTTTGTACATTCTCCCAGTGTCTGTGTGGGTTTCCTCCCACAGTCCAATGGTGTGCAGGTTAGGTGATTTGGCCATTCTAAATTGCCCATAGTGTTAGGTGCATTAGTCAGGGGTAAATATAGGGTAGGGGAATGGGTCTAACTAGGCTACTCTTCAGAGGGTCGGTGTGGACTTGTTGGGCCGAAGGGCCTGTGTCCATACTGTAAGGAATCTAGTCTTCACCCAGAGGGTTGTGAATCTGTGGAATTGCCTGCCCAGGGAAGTGGTTAAGGTTTCCTCAGTAAATGTTTTTAAAGCTAAGCTGGATATCTTTTGAAGAGTAAAGGGATTAAGAGTTGCAGTGAGATGGTGGGGAATTGGAGCTGAGGTCACGAAGAAATCAGCCATGATCTTGTTGAATGGTGGAGCGAGCTGGAAGGCCCAGACCACCTACTCCTGCTCCTAGTTCTTATGGTCTTATGAAACCCAGCTTGTCCTAAAAAATGTGAATGATTTTAGATGAGGGAACGTTTGCAAATGACACAAAGCTGGGTGGGAAGGGTGAGCTGTGAGGAGGATGCAGAGATGTTGCATTGTGGTTTGGACAGGCTGAGGGAGTGGGCAGATAAATGGCAGGTGCAGGATAATGTGGATAAATGTGAGGTTATCCACTTTGGTAGCAAAAACAGGAAGGCAGATTATTATCTAAATGACAATCGAGTAAGAAAGGGCGAGGTACAGAGGCCATATGTACACGTTGATGGAGATAGGCATTGCAGGGACAGCAAGCAGTGGCTTGCTACAATTGTACAGGGACTTGGTGAGGCTGCATTTGGAGCACTGCATGTCGTTTTAGACTCCGTATCTGGGAATGTTCAGGTGATGAGGGAGTGCAGTGAAGGTTTCCAGACTGATTCCTGGGGTGGCAGGGCTGATACGTGAAGACAGATTGAAACAGTTAGGACTATATTTGAAGGTGTTTAGAATGGGGAGGGAGTGATGGGTGGGGGGGATGGGGAGTGGGGAAGAATCTCAGAAACCTTTCACCTTCTGCCAGGACAAGGCAAGGTAAATGCAGGAAGGATGTTCCTAATAACCAGGGAGTCCAAAGTCAAGAATCACAGTCTAAGGAAATGGGTAGGCCATTTCAGACTGAGATGGGGAGAGTGGGGAACCTGTGGAATTCACTGTCACAGAAAGCAGATAAATCCAAAACACTGAATGTTTCCAAGAAAGAAATAGATATAGTTTTTAGGGATCAAAGACTATAGAGTGAATTTGGGAACAGGGGACTGATCAGTCATGATTGTACTGCATGGTGGAGCAGGCTTCAGTCTTCATACTGTCACCTTCAGCCAAGGATCTGACAGAGCATAGGGCTTCACATCTCGCACACGCACTCACTCACACTTGCACACGCCCTCACGCTCATGCACACGCCCTCACGCTCATGCACACGCCCTCACGCTCATGCACAAATGCTCATGCTCGCACTCGCACTCACACACACACACGCTCTCATATACATTCTCACCCTCTCACCCTCTCACCCTCCCATGGATCTAACTAAATCTCTGAAGAATTATGATTGTGGAAATGTATTTTCATCATATGGAGCTGCTCGTTCACCTGGCTGGGTGGATTTGCTTGGGTAACCAGCACAGCAGTCACAGACACCCTGGCCTGATTTGTGCATTCCAAATGCATTATTTGGATTTCAAACTGATTGAGTTGCCCTGTGTGTCATTTTGTCTCTGCTTGTTCCTGCACAATCCAGGACTTTCAACTGACCTACTGCGATGGAACTTTCTCTGCCTGACAACTACCCAACAATGGGGAAAATTGCACAGATGTGCCCTGCCCCAAGCAACAAGACAAACCCAACCCAGCCAATGACTGCCCCATCAGTCTAATTTCGGTTTTCTATACAAATTTGTACACCATTCATACAGTTGAGAGTGTGGTGCTGGAAAAGCACAGCAGGTCAGACAGCATCCAAGAAGCAAGAGAATTGACGTTTCAGGCATAAGCTGTTCATCAGGAATGAGGCTTGTAGGGCGTGGTATAAGAAACAAATGGGAGGGGGGTGAGACAAGGTATCTGGCAATGCAATAGGTAGATGAACATGGGGGAGAAGGTGATAGGTTGGAGAGGGAGTGGAGCAGATGGGTGGGAAGGAGGAAAGATGGACTGGTCAAGGGGGCAGTGCCGAGTTGGAGGATGGGGACTAGGATAAGGTGGGGGGAGAGGAAATGAGGAAGCTGTTGAAATCCACATTGATCCCGTATGGTTGCAGGGTCCCAAGGTGGCATTGGGTGGTAAGAGTTTGGCGGTGGAAGAGGCCCAGGACCTCCATGTCCTTGATGGAGTGGGAGTGGGAGTTGTAGCGTTCAGCCACGGGACAGTGGGGTTGGTTGGTGCGGGTGTCCCAGAGATGTTCTCTGAAATGATCCACAAGTTGGTGTCCTGTCTCCCCAGTGTAACTTCAGATGTAACAGATACTGTAGATAATGTGCATGGAAGTTCAGGTAAATCTCTATCTGATGTGGAAGGATCCTTTGTGGCCTAACCAATGTCCTGTATGGCCGCAACATGATCTCCCAACTCCTGTACTCAATACTCTGACCAATAAAGGAAAGCATACCAAATGCCCTCTTCACTATCCTATCTACCTGCGACTCCACTTTCAAGGAGCTATGAGCCTGCACTCCAAGGTCTCTTTGTTCAGCAACACTCCCTAGGACCTTACATTAAGTGTATAAGTCCTGCTAAGATTTGCTTTCCCAAAATACAGCACCTCGCATTTATCTGAATTAAACTCCATCTGCCACTTCTCAGCCCATTGGCCCACCTGGTCAAGATCTTGTTGTAATCTGAAGTAATCCTCTTCGCTGTCCACTACACCTCCAATTTTGGTGTCATCTGCAAACTTATGCTCACATCCAAATCATTTATGTAAATGACAAAATGTAGAGGACCCAGCACTGATCCATCTCTCAGCCCCCCCCGGCCCACAAGCCTCATTCCAGATGAGGGGCTTATGCCTGAAACGTTGACTCTCCTGCTCCTTGGATGCTGCCTGACCTGCTGTGCTTTTCCAGCACCCCACTCTCGACTCTGATCTCCAGCACATGCAGCCCTCACTTTCTCCTAGCTGTCCATACAGTCTTGGCTTTTGGCTGCAAATCATTCTTTGGTCAATCCGGGGTTCAGAACCAGCCAAGACCCATTCCCTCATTGGTCTGATATCATGCTATTCATGGGTCAATTCCAGTGTCTCTAAAAAAAAAAAAATGGCATTTAGTGACTAGTTATGCCAAGAAATGTTGGCATATGGTTTATATTTGCAGTTATTCCTGTTTCTATTTAGCATTTAGTTTAAGAAAGCTGCATAAATATCTGGCTTGGAAGAAGACGGAGAGCTCGGAGGCTCAGAGCCAGGGAGACATCGCCAAACTTGGGGTGGCATTGAGTAGGGCAAGGGCAGCAGCTGATTCACCCCCTCAGTCAGTGGGTATGGTTCAAAGACCAAAGAATGATTTACCCCTTTAGTCTCAGAAACCAACCTTCCAGTCATGCTCACTTCTAACTGCAACTCTGTGGGATCACAGGGAATGCTGAACTTTCCAAATATTGTGGAGGATAGCGGCTAATCCAGGAAGAGTTATGTAGACCGTAAGGTTAGACTGGATAAGATCGGTCCATCAAGTTTACCTCTCGTGTGTGGGGCTATTGAGTTAACCACCTTGTCTTACTCATTCCAATTGTCTGTCCTTTAAAGGTCTTATTCTGAGGTAAACCTGCTTCCCTTTTGGAAGACAATAAGATGTAGAAGCAGAAGCAGGCCTTTCAGCCCATCAAGTCTGCTCTGCCATTCAATGAGACCATGGCTGATCTGATGATCCTCAATGTCCTATGCAGGGTAGTTTGTTGCTCGATTTGAAAGCTGGTATTCTTGCAACTGTCCTGATGAGTAACAGACCAAAGCATTTTTTCTAGTCTGTCTCTTACTCAGCAACACCTGAGAGCAAATCATCAGACATTGTATCCTCAGAATTCCTTTGGGATGACAAAGTCCTTGTCTTCTCTTCACAATAAATCCTGCATATAGTCTTCATCTTTGCTATTATCTAACCAACTTAATACTTGTGCACAAAAGAATTTGAGAATTAAATAAAAGCAATTATACACACAATGCATTGAAATCCGCAGATTTCTACCAATAAAAGGATGGTAATTTATTCAGAACATCTTTTCCATCAGTAACATCTCTGCCACACTCTCTGATTATACAATGACCGCCCCATAAACTCCAACCACCTCCCAATACTGTGAATGATAAGAGTCTCAGAAATATCTTAATGCTTCATAACTGTATAATTTGAAATTTATGCTGTTCTCAGGCTTTAAATGTGATAAACATCATGGAACAGCTACTCTGTCACCTCATAAAATCAAAAGGCTGTGGATGCAGGAAATCTACAATCCAAAGAGGATGTGTTGAAAATACTGAGATACTACTTTGGCACCTGTGGAGAGAACCTTGAGTCTAAAGTTTTACATCAATGGCCCAAAACATTAACTCTGTTTCTCTCTCCGCAGACACTGCCAGACCTGTTGAATATTCCCAGTTGTTCCTGGTTCAAACAGCAGTAAAAGGATGTATGCTATACTGTTCAGTGACAGTGTTAGTAATGTCAGCACTGGTGTAGGTGTAACTCTCAGTGTGAAAACACACCACGTGTTACAGTAAGAGCTGAGCTTCCAGCCCTAGTCCACCCTCAAGCAACAAAATCAGCCTCAGCACCTGAGCATCAGGATCAGAATCTTGTCATAATTTCACTCTCCTCCACCATCAGACATGAGAGAGGGTGTGATTGTGTGTTTGTGTGGGACATGGGGAGGGAGGGTTGTGAGATGGAGAATATCCATTCAAGTATGTGTTTGAGGATGCATCTGAGGTCCCAGTGGGTGTAAATGCATCTGAGTGTCTGTAGTCATGTACCTGGGTATATCGCTGTGTGGGTGCACCTGAGTCAGTCTGTCTGACTGTGGGGTGTTGGAGTTGTTCTGCACTTGTGTGTGCGTGTGCGTGTGTGTGCGGGCGCGTGTGTGCGCACGTGTGTATGTGTGTGTCTATGTGTATATAGTGTATCTGTGCATGTGTTTATCTGTAATAATTGCAGATTATGGTGGGATTAGCTGTGATGCTTTGTGAATATTCCTTGGCAGTGAGCTAATGAAGTCTGTGAGCCTGAAATCCTGTAATCGGGATGGAGACCACTCCTCCAGGGGCACTGACTCCAAATACTTCTCTCCATTTCTGGTTAGGGCAGCATTTATTTCCCATCACTAAATACCCTGGCAAAAGTGGCAGAGAGCTGCCTTATTAAATTGCTGCTCACTGTGGGATGTATGAAGTCCCACAGAGCTGTAAGGGAGGGTGTTCTGACCCAGTGATAGGGAAGGAACAACAATGTATTTTAAAGTCAACTGCAGAATTCTGAGGTACAGAAGGATCTGGGCAATCTAGTACAAAAGTCCAAAATGTTAATGTGCAAAGGCAGCAAGTAAATAAGAAGTTTAATGCTCTTTTAGATTATGAGGAATTGAATATAAAAGTAACAATGTATTGCTTCAGTTATACAGGGGATTGCAGGCCACCCAGAGTCAGTCATCCAGCACAGAAACAGACCCTTCAGTCCCGTCAGTCTGTGCCAAACATAATCCCAAACTAAACGAGTCCCACCTGCCTGCCTACTCCTGGCCTATATTCTTCCAAACCTTTCCTATTCAGGTACCAATCCATCAGTCTTTTGAACATTGTAATTGTGTCCATACCCACCCAGGAGTTCATTCCACATGCAAACCATTCTGTCTAAAACTTTTGCCCCTCATGTCTTTTTTAAATCTCTCTCCTCTCACCTTAAACCTTGTCCTCTAGTGTTGAAATCCCTCATCCTACGGAAAAGACAAGCACCATTAAACCTTATCTATATCCCTCCTGATTTTATAAACCTCCATAAGATCAACTCTCAACTCCAGTTAAAAAAGTCCCAGCGTATCCAGCTTTTCCTTATAACTCAAACCCTCCATAGCCAACAACAACTTGCAGTTTTGATCTCATTATTGCAGGAACTATATAAGTGTACAGGACATGGTTCAGAGGGGGTTAACTGGATTGATTCCTGGAAGGACGGGATTGTTTGATGGGGCAAGATTGGACAGACTGGGCTCGTCCCCACTGGGGGTTACAGAGTGAGGGGGTGATCTGATTGAAGTGTATCAGATCCTGAATGGTCTGGGAAAAGGATGATCCCTCTGGTGGGTCAGTCTGAACTAGGGGTCACTTTAAAAATTAGATGTTGCCTTTTGATGATTGAGATGAGGATTTTTTTTCTGAGTTCTACAACTTTGGGAATTCCTGTCTCGGGAGGCAGGGTCATTGAGTATTTTTAATGGCCTATTTCTTCCAACCCTTATATTTATATGTTCAGAAGACAGGAGGGTGAGTGGGTCAGAGGGGAACTTAGAGTCATAGAGATGTACAGCATGGAAACAGACCCTTCGGTCAAACCCGTCCATGCCAACCAGATATCCCAACCAAATTTAGTCCCACCTGCCAGCACCCGGCCCATATCCCTCCAAACCCTTCCTATTCATATACCCATCCAAATGCCTCTCAAATGTTGCAATTGTACCAGCTCCCACCATTTTCTCTGGAAGATCATTCCATACCCATACCATCCTCTGTGTGAAAAAGTTGCCACTTAGGTCTCTTTTATATCTTTCCCCTCTCACCCTAAACCTATACCTTCTAGTTCTTGCAGGAATGGATGTTCCCATGTAACTGCTGCCCTTGTCCTTCTAGATGGAAGTGGTCATGGGTTTGGAAGGTGCTGTCTGGGGATCTTTGGTGAGTTTCTGCAGTGCATCTTGTAGATGGTGCACACTGCTGCTACTGAGCGTTGTTGGGGGAGGGAGAGGATGTTTGTGGATGTGATGCCAATCAAGTGGGGGCTGCTTTGTCCCTGGATGGTGTTGAGCTTCTTGCGTGTTTGTTGGAGCTGCCCACATCCAGAGCAAGTGGGGAGTATTCCCTCACACTACTGACTTGTGCCTTGTAGATAGTGGATAGGCTTTGGAGGGGGGGGGGGGGTCAGGAGGGGAGTTACTCACCTCAGTATTCCCAGCCTCTGATCTGCTCTTGAGTCATGATATTCATATGAGACCAGTTGGGTTTCTGGTTAATGGTAACCCTGGGGGCATTGACAGTGAGGGATTTATTGATACCAATGCCATTGACTGTGAAAGGGCAATGGTTATATTTTCTTCTTAAAGATGGTTATTACCTTCCATTAGCATGACAGAGATGTCTCTTGGTTTAAGGTTTAGATTATATTACAGTGTGGAAACAGGCCCTTCGGCCCAACAAGTCCACACCGACCCGCCGAAGCGAAACCCACCCATTCCCCTACATTTACCCCTTAGTGAAAGGGCAATGGTTATATTTTCTTCTTAGAGATGGTTATTACCTTCCATTAGCATGACAGATGTCTCTTGGTTTAAGGTGAAAGAGGGAAACGTGTAAAAAGGACCCGAGGAGTAACTTTATCACGCAGAGAGTGGTGCGTGTGTGAAACGGGCTGCCAGAGGAGGTGGTGGAGGCTGGTACAATTATAACATTTAATGGGCATCTGGATGGATATATGAACAGGAAGGGTTTAGAGGGATATGGGCCAAATGCTGGCAAATGGGTCTAGATCAGATTGGGATTTCTGGTCGGCATGGACGAGTTGAACTGAAGGGTCTATTTCTGTGCTAAACGGCTCTACTGCATGGCTTGATCTTCATGGTAGAGTGGGGGATATATTGGACTATGAGTTGAAAGGTTACAGTTGAATATGATTCTACTGTCCCAGTTGTGATGACTCACAGTGCCTCAAAGATGCTGAGTCTTGAGTTGGATTCCAATGGCATATACTGAGATGAGGTCAATTCACCAACACAGACAACAGGCTCCTAGTGTGTACAGTCCAGTAGCGCATCAGGTAACCACTAATCAGTCAGTTATAATGGGATTGGTATTTCCCCTCTGTGCAGATATAAAGGAACTGTCAAAAGTTCACTGTCCAGAAAACCACTCTATCAATCCAATCTTTGTTGGCTCCTCAAACCTATTGAGGCTGTACATCCAACAGATTCCAACCCACAGGATCTGACCTTTAAAACTTGCTCCAGTTCCTGTACAATGAAGCACTATCATTGAAGGTTATTGCAATCATAAATAGGCTGTCAAATCACAATTGCAATGCCAGAGAAATGTCGGAGCAACATACATAATTAAAGAAGGTATCAAAATCCAGGGAACTTTTACTTCATTGGAATTCTCTCCCCAGTTGAAAAGGATTAGGGTGGAGTTAAAGGTGCTGTCAATCCAATCCCATCAATCCCCAGTGACCATGTTCCTGTGGGACAGTTTCTCTGCTTGTGAATGAAACATTGGTATTCAAAGAAAGAAAGGGCTTCCATCTATTCAGAGACTTGTACAATCTTTGAGCATTCTGAATGTGCTTAACATCTAGCGTGGAGCCTCTGCAGTGCTGTCACTGTTCTTGTGTAAGAATCTTGACAACCTATCTGTGGGCAGCACGGTGGCTCAGTGGTTAGCACTGCTGCCTCACAGCACCAGGGACCCAGCTTGGATTCTACCTTCGGGCGACTGTGGAGTTTGCACAATCTCCCTGTGTTCCAGGTTTCATCCAGCTGCTCTCGTTCCATCCCACAGCCCAAAGATGTGCAGGTTAGGGTGCATGGGCCATGCTAGCTTGCCTATACTATCCAGGGATGTGCAGGCTAGGTGACGTAGCCATGGGAAATGCAGGGTTACAGGGATAGGATAGGGGGTTGCATCTGAGTGGGATGCTCTTCAGATGGTCAGTGTGAACTCAATGAGCTAAATGGCCTGTTTCCAGAGTGTGAAGTTGCCCACAACAATCACTCCAGTGGGATAAATGACCACATCATTAGTTTCCTTCCTGTTGATGAAGAGATAAATATTGGCCATGACTCTGGGCAGAACTCTCTCACCCTCCTTTCAACTCATGCTGTGAAGGCAGGGAAGTTTCTTAGGAAGACAGAGACATGATTGTTTTGATCCAATTCCTAGCCCCGTTTTGGGAATGCTGCCATGTGCTGACCCAATCTGGGTGTGATCCCAAGAACCATCTGAAGTTTAGTCTTGTCTTCCTACAAAACAGAGACCTAACTATTTGTTGAACAACTATCAATGACTGCAAGGGCAGTTGGGTGGAATGGCCAGGCAGCTGTCCGGTAACATTTATTGCTGAGAAACCCAAACTGATACATTTTGGCAAGAACCCAGACAAGGGGGCCACAGGAACATCGAGATCTGGGGGTAACCGTACACATGTTATTGGTAAGGCAGCTTGAGAGAGTTCTTTAAAATTTATTCCTGGGATGAGGGTGTCACTGGCTGGGCCAGCATTTATTACCCGTCCCTAATTGCCCCTTGAGATGGTGGGGTGAGCTGCCTTCCTTAACCACTGCAGTCCTGTAGGTAGACCCACAATATCCTTAGGGTGGGAATTTCAGAATATTGACCCAGCAACAGTGAGGGAAAGGTGATATATTTTCAAGTCAAGATAGTGAGTGGTTTGGAGGGGAATTTGCAGGGGGTGGTGATCCCATGTATCTGCTGCCCTTGTCCTTCAAGATGGAAGTGGTCGTGGGTTTGGAAGGTGCTGTTTGAGGATCTTTGGTGAAAATTGTGTAAATATTAAACAAAATTCCTTTCTCACCACTTTCACAGACAAAAGGTAGTTTCTTGTCCAAGAGATGCACCTTCCTGACCTCCCATTTCACTTGGAACTATTTCCATCTCTCTCTCTTCCATTCTTAATACCCTGGTCAGTTCTCCTATGTACTGATTTTGTTTTTTTTTTCTGGTAAAGCTTTCTCACACAGCCTTCCTCACATTCCTATAGTGTTGGACCCAGTTGGAGTGCACTACCCTATCTGTTGGGAACTGCAATTGTACAAATTGAATCAAGCATGACACTGGGCATCAAGCTGGCATGGGCATCTGTTTAATAACTTATACCTGAATTATTTAGGATTAAAACAAGTTGTAAATATTTTTGTGGGTCAGCCATTTGACTGAATTACTTAATGTTCTGCTGAAAATGCTAATTTGACTTTCTCACATCCCCTAAGGCTCCATCAATGTAAATGCACAGACTGCCCATGTGTCTGAAACACCGAGAGCAGTGTTCCAGACTGGCCCTTAGCTCAGTTTATCACCACTTGTGCAGTGAATAGGCGCTAAAGTAACGTTATTCTCAAGAAAAAAAATCATCCAGCTTTCAGACTTAGTGATCAGATTAACTGGTGGTTAACCAGCCCAACCAGTCACTGACCAGTGAACTTTTCATTGGCCACAATGACTTTGGACTTTAAAAAAGGGGGTACTTTCTAAACAATGTGAACCTCAAAACAATGGACGTCCAAAGAGACCTGGGGGTCCAAGTACATGAATTATTAAAATGTCCCGAGCTGATCTGGGACATGATCCAAATAGCGAGTGGAACGCCAGTCTTTTATTTTCATGGAGAACTAGACTATAAGGGATAAAAGTCACATTTCAGTGAGACAGAGCCCTGGTTTGAACTTACCTTGAGACCACACTCTGAGCTGTTCTGATCTTATGGAGTTTATCTGGTGCTTAGAGGAAGGCTGGTGTGGATGTGTTAAAATGATGCCTAAACTCCATTTAAACAGGGGGCAGGAGGAGGCCATTCAGCCCTCGACCTTCTGCACCATTCAATCAGATCACAGTCAATCTGATTGTAAACTTAAATCCATACTCCCGTTTACCCCCTGATAACCTTTCAAGAACCCGCCCCCCCACTTGCCTAACTAGGATCCATTGACCTGGGCTCGAAAAATATTTAAGCCCTCTGCTTCCACCCTCTATTCAAGGTCACATGATCGTCCAACAGAAATAAAATCGCGATTTTAAATGAGCAACTCCTGATTTTTAAAAACTGACCCCTGGATCTAGGTCCTCTCTCAGGAGAAATTATCCTTTGCTCCAGATGCCTCAAGGTAGTCTCTTTCAATCAAATTGGCTGCCAGTGGTTAGCACTGCTGTCTCCCAGTGCCAGGGACCCAGGTTCAATTCCAGCCTCGGATGACTGTCTGTGTGGAGTTTGCACATTCTCCCAGTGTCTGCGTGGGTTTGCTCCCACAGTCCAAAGATGTGCAGGTTAGGGGTGGATTGACCATGTTAAACTGTCCATTGTGTCCAGGGGTGTGCAGTCTAGGTGGGTTAGCCATGGGAAATGCAGGGATAGGGTAGGGGTGGGTCTGGAATGCACTTCAGAGGGTCAGTGTGGACTCGATGGGCTGAATGGACTGCTTCCAAACTGTAGGAATGCTGAATTCTACATCACCTCTGATTCTTCAAACTCCAATGGTTAGAAACCCAGTCTGTCCATCCATTTCTCAAAAGAAAACCCATCCCATTCCCTTAATCTCTGAGCCTCCTCCAGTATCTCCAACTCCTTCCTAAAATAGGGTTACTCCAGACACTGTTCCCCGCCCCCCCACCCCCTCCCCACCCTCCAGTGTCCTGTATAATGATGAGCATTTCAACAAAGTAGGGTTGTTCCCGCTGGGATTTTCAAGACAGCGGATTGCCTTGATCAAAGTTTTCAGAAGGTGAAGGTGAATCGATGGAATAGATTGGTCGGGGAAGCTAAGGTGGGGCAGGGCAGAGTGTGAAATCTGGAGCACTGTCTTAAAGATGCAGAGTTGGAAAATACTGAGCACGCCAAGAGTGACAGAACATTGGAACCCTCACCCATAAATGGCAAAGCCAGATCAGTTAGATTTTAAAATGGGGGGGTTGAAAGCTTTTTGTGAACCAAATATATTGCAGGACGAAGATGCGTATATAGAATTAGGTTACGGATTAACCGCTGTCCCATCAAATAGCAGAATTTGAGGGGCTGGATGGCCTGGTCCTATTCCGATTATCCTATCTCCCACCTGCTCACTTAACCGTGTGACTGAGAATATCTTTCACTTAACAAAAATGTATCTAATTCAGATTTAAAATTATCAGCTGGCTCAACTGTTAGTGGGAGAGAGTTCCAAACCTCTCCCAGTCTTTGTAAGTGCATATCTCTCCTGAACTCTCTGGTCCTCATTCTCAGACCATGCCCCTAGTTCTAGAGTTTTTAATCTAGTTCTAGAATCCTCAACTAGTGGAAGTAGTTTATCTTTATCAACCCCGTTAATATCTTTTCCTGTTAATATTCCACACAGACAGTCACCCGAGGCTGGAATCAAACCCAGGTCCCTGGCACTGAGGCAAGATTGGTCTCCTTCCTATTGTGTGCAGTTCTGGTCTCCTTGTTATTGGAAAGGTGTTGTGAAACTTGAAAGGGTTCAGAAAAGACTTACAAGGATGATGCCAGGTTTCAAGGGTTTGAACTATAGGGAGACGCTGAACAGGCTGGGACTGTTTTCCCTGGAGCGTCAGAGGCTGAGAAGTGACCTTATAGAGGTTTATAAAATCATGAGGGCCCTAGGATAGGGTAAAAAGACAAAGTCTTTTCCCTGGGATTGGGGAGTCCAGAACTAGAGGGCCTAGGTTTAGGGTGAGGGGAAAGATATAAGAGACCTAAGGGGCAACGTTTTCACGCAGAGGGTGGTACTGGTTTGGAATGAGATGCCAGAGGAGGTGGTGGAGGCTGGTACAATTACAACATTTAAAAGGCATTTGGATGGGTATATGAATAGGAAGGGTTTGGAGGGATATGGGCCAGGTGCAGACAGGGTGGGACTAGATTGGGTTAGGATATCTGGTCGGCATGGATGGGTTGGACCGAAGGGTCTGTTTCCATGCTGTACATCTCTCTGACTCTCTATGACTAAGAATGCTCCCCACTGAGCCACCATGCCACCCTTAATGGGAGTGCAGTTAAGAGTCAGCCACATTGCTGTGGGTCTGGAGTCACATGTAGACCGGTCTGGGTCATAACGGCAGATTTCCCTGCTGTAAAGGGATGGGTCTTCACACCAATGATGGACATTAGGATCGCTTTTAATTCCAGATTTTTAAAAAACTTGATTTCAAATTTCACTCTATGCCATGATGGGATTTGAATGCCTATCTTTGGAACATTAGCTAGGGTTTTAGAATGTGAGTCCAGTGACACTGCCTCCCCTTAACTTCCAAAACGTCCTGCTGAGTCCCCATCTCCTCTAAAAACCTCTGTATCTTTTGGCTGTGATTATATCCCGAACACACCATCTCTCTCCATGCCTCCCTACTCCATTTCTGCTCAGTGTTTGCTGTTGTGTCCTAATATACACCCTGAGTTTTTCTCCTGAAGACGGAGAGCACTATAAAACAAATTATGAGTAATTGTTGTTATTATGGCTCATGGAGACCATTTTATTGAGACAAATATTGAAGTGAGTCAATAGCTGCAGGAGAGAATGGAGCAAAACTTCCAGCACCAGTGGAAACAACAGGCTCATTTGAGTTCCTCAAGATCAGTTCAAGGTCACAGACCAAAATTTACTGCATTAAGTTGAAACTGCAGCTCCTGTTTTTAATTAATGCAAGGAATGTTAGGTAATGTTCCATATTATTAGCTTGGATGAAGGTAGGTTGAGTCTGATTTTTGTCATTTTAAGGCTGTCTGGACTGTGTGTCTCACTGTCCCCAAAGTATAGAGCAGGATATCTTAAAAAAAAAATAGAACAATAGTGGAGTCATGGCACAGAAAGAGACCAGTCGGCCCACCATGCCTAGACTGGCTAAATAAACGAGCCGCCCACTTACGATCTCTTGGTCTGTTGCCTTGCAGATTGTGGCATTTCAGGTGCAGATCCCAGATTCTTCTTTAGGTGAGACAGCGAGGACTGCAGATGCTGGAGATCAGAGTTGAGTGTGGTGCTGGAAATGCACAGCAGGTCAGGCAGCATCCGAGGAGCAGGAGAATCGATGTTTCGGGCCGGAGCCCTTCATCAGGATTCCTGATTCCTGATGAAGGGTTTATATCCAAAATGATGATTCTCCTGCTCCTCGGATGCTGCCTGACCTGCTGTACTTTTCCAACTATACACTCTCAACTCTATTTTTTTTAAGTGAGTTGAGTGTTTCCACCTCAACCGCAAACCATACAGGGAATTGCAGAAATCTGTCGCTCTCTGGATGTTCCTTCTGATCTTTCTATCAATCACCCTAAATGTGTGTCCTTGCTGATTGACCCCTCTGCTAGGAGAAGCCCTCTTCCCTGTCTACTCTAGTCAGACCACCTTGATTTTTTAAAAAACATTTCTAAGGAAAACAGCCCTAACCTATTCAATCTTGCCTCATACCTGCAGTTTTTAAACCCTGGCAACACTCTTGTAAATCTCCTCTGTAACCTCTTCAGAACATTTCTGTCCTTCCTGCAATGTCTACACAACCCTACCTGTGGCCTAACCATTAACGTGTTTAGCTCCAACATTGCATCTCTGCTCTTTCATTTAATACCTTGCCATTTGAAGGAAAGCATCCCATACACCTTCTTTATTTACCTTTTCTTTCCACCTTCAGGGACCTGTGGACATACAGAGAAAGTGACCAGCGACCCAGGTAATTTTCTGGGGACCTGGGTTCAAATCCTGCCAGTGCAGATGGTGGAATTTAAATTCAATAAAAATCAGGAATTGTCTAATGATGACCATGAAACCATTGTTAGAAAAAAAAACCCCATCAGGGTCACTAATGTCCTTTAGGGAAGGAAACTGCCATCCTTACCTGATTGGGCCTACATGTGACTCCAGACCCACCGCAATACCCTCTGGGCAGTTATGGATGGGTAATAAATGCTGGCCGAGCCAGCGATGCCCTCCTCTTCTGAATCAATAAAAATAATGAGAGCAGCCCTATGATCTGGTATGACTACGATGACTATAACTTTACCTCCTCTCCCCCTCTCATTACCCTCTCATTTACTGCATATTCCCCCTTTTTTTTTTTGTTCCCCTCCAAATGCATAACCTCGCACTTCTCCAGGTTGAATTCCATTTGCCACTTTTGTAACCTCCTCAACCACATCAGTGATATGATCCCGGCTAACCCCTTCACTATCAATGATCCTTCACAGAATGATCACCAAACTGAACGAGGAGAAAGTGAGGACTCCAGATGCTGGAGATCAGAGCTGAAAATGTGTTGCTGGAAAAGCACAGCAGGTCAGGCAGCATCCGAGGAGCAGGAAAATTGATGTTTCGGTCATAAGTCCTTCATCAGGAATCCGGCTGTTTCCCGAAATGTTGATTTTCCTGCTGCTTGGATGCTGCCTGACCTGCTTTTCCAGCAACATTCTGAGCTTGACTCTGATTTTCAGCATCTGCAGTCCTCTCTCCTACTGAGCAGAAAGAAGCTATTCAGCCCACTGGGCCTGCACTGGCTCTTCCAATGTGCATCATCACCTGGTGCCAATCTGCTGCTCTCTCCCCATACCCTTCCCATCCAAATAACCATCCAATACCCTTCTTGATTGCTTTACCTGAATCTACCTCCACCACGTTCCCAGGCAGTATATTCCTAACCACTAACTGAGTGAAAACGTTTTTCTGTTCCCTTCATATTATTACCCTTGCTTCTTTAATCCAGAGGTCCTTCCCACCCCAACGCTGTGACATCCTGCACAGGGAGTGGGAAATCAGATCCTGAATCCACCCGGGGATTGAACCACATTGTAGGCACCAATCTGATCCTCCTCCTGTCCAACCAACGGGACCCTTTAAGGAGTTACTACATGTCTGTGTCAGCATACAATTTAAATGCATGTTGCCACTTTGAGCAATGGACAATGACAGTCTAGATTCTCTGACCAAGAAACTCTACCCCTCTCATCACCTGCCAATGGGAAGTGGCGGAAGGATTGTTTTGGCTGCATTATGAACACATCTGTTGGCCACCAAGTCCAGGAGTGGAACCTGAACCCAGAGCTCCTTGCTCAGAGACATTACCCACTGCAACACAAGGAATGCAGCTATAGTGTTAACTGAAAGCATAAAATAACACTGCCAAAAAATTCAATCCTTCATTTGGAGAATAGTTTCTAAATTGTTCCCTGACTGAAAATATCTTAAGTCAGCAAAAAAAAAAGCCAGATTTCAGATTTTGAGTCTCTGCTGTTTTAAAAACCTCAATGTCAGAGCCCCCTGACAGGAATAAAACATCCGAACATCTTTAAGTACATGTGTGCACTGTCATCATTCTGCTGAGTCTTTGAATCAGCTCTTTGACAGGGAGAGTTGTTGGATTGACAAATGTAAAGTCACTCGTTGCGCGCGCGCACTGACACACACACGAGTGTGTGCGTGTAACTGTCTTTGATACATATACTATGTGTGAGTGTGTGAATGAGAATGTGTGAAAGCATGTACATTTGTGTACCTACAAATGTGCATGTGTACATGCATGCGTGTACATACGTGTGTACATACGTGTGTATGTACACGTGCATGCACATACACATGTGCGTGCACATGCGTGTCTGTACATAGGGGCGTGTATGAATGTGTACATCCACACGTGTGTACATACACATGTGCGTACGTACGCCTGTGTGTCCGTGTGTACTTGTACGTGTGCTCACGCGTTTATGTGCGCACACGTGTGTATGCGTACACACATGTATGAATGTGTGTGAGAGTGTGTTACTGAGCATGCCTGTGTAATATAGACATAGAGCAAGGGAGAGAGAGGAATTCAGATGGTGAGTGGAGTCCCAGCAGTCGACAGTATGAAGCCATAAAAAAGATGACAAAGAAATAGCCCCCGCAGCAGCTGAGAGGAAAGAGAAAGAGAAGCTGGTTTGGGAAATCCACTGCAATAGCACAAACATTATCGAGAGGTATTACAGAAAGCTGGGCAGCACAGGAGGTTATGAATTAACTTTATTGATCAGTGATAGTGTGTTGTACAATCTGTGTCATCTGGATGTAGAATTATTTGTTACACTCCACAATATTATATTGATCTCGAAGAGCAGACTACTGGCTGGAAAATCACATCAGGTGAAAATTGTTTCTGATGAATGGACACAAATCTGGCCAGCTCGACTGAAACAAACATGCGTGAATCCTCAGTGAGTTATACTACACAGCATGATGTGGTCTGGTGAAATATTGTAGTGCCACATTGACCTTGTAACGGTGCGTTGTACAATTATGTCACAAGAAGATGTTCAGAGACTATTAAGTACCGAAGTGCAGATAGAATCTGAGGAATATTTTTGCATAGAAACATAAGCAATAGGAACAGGAGTAGGCCATTCAGCCCTTTGAGCCTGGTCCATCATTCAATATCAACAGCCTATTCCTGTTTCTCCCCCACACCCTCTGATCCCTTTCAGCCCCAGCTGTCAGATATAGCAGCTTCTTGTAAACATTCAATGTTTTGACCCCAACTGCATTGTGTGGCAGAGAGTTCCCCAGGATCCCCACTCTCGGGGTGAGGTCTGTGTTTGCACATTCTCCCCATGTCCGCGTGGGTTTCCTCCAGATGCACCAGTTTCCTCCCACAGTCCAAAGACATGCAGGTTAGAGTGGATTGGCCATGGGAAATAGTCCCACAGTATCCAGGGATGTGCAGGCTGGGCAGGTTAGGAATGGGAAATACAGGGTTACAGGGAAAGGATAGGAGAGTGAGTCTGAGTAAGACGCTGTTCAGAGGGTAGGTGTGGACTTGAAGGGCCGAATGGCCTGCTTCCACACTTAGTGATTCTATGATTTCTTTTTTCCTTGTCTCAGTCCTAAATGGTCTACACAGTGTCCTTAGACTGTGATTCCTGGTTCTGGACTTACCAGTAATTGGGAACATCATTTTGCATTTGCCATGTCTAGCTCTGTTAGACTTTTATAGATTTCTGAGATATTCCACTCAATCTTCTAAACTCCAGTGAATATAATCTTATACAAATCAACCTCTCCTCATGCGTCAGTCCTGCCGTCCCAGGAATCGGCCTGGTAAACCTTCACTACACTCTCTCCATCACCAGAACATCCTTCCTCAGATACAGAGGCCAAACTGCGCACCGTACTCCAGGTGTGATCTCACCAGGTCCCTGGATGATTGCAGTAAGTCAGCCCTGTTCCTGTACTCCAATCCTCTCGCTATGAAGGCCTGCATGCCATTTACCTTCTTCACCGTCCACTGTACCTGCATGTTTAACTTGAGCAACTGGTGTACAGGGACATCCAGGTCACATTGCACAGCCCCCTGTGAATTTATAGCCCTTCTTATAACAATCTGCCTTTCTTAAGAGCGGAATGTCGAGACTGGGTCATTCAGCCTATTCAAGGCTGATCATAGAGAGCTTTTTTTTTAAAGGGAATCAAGGATACTGGAGAAAGGGCAGGGGAGTGGAGTTGAGGGTGATCATATCAGCTACGGTCAAACTAAATGGTGGAGCAGACTCGATGGGCTGAATGGCCGGCTTGTGCTCTTCTGATTTAGTCTCTTATCAACCAGGAATTGCCAGGTATAGTAAGGCTCACTCACTCTAAACACCTCGACATCACAGAAACAGAAATTGCTAGAGAAACTCAGCAATCTGGAGCATCTGAGGAAAGAAAGCACAGTTCATGTATTCGGTGACCCTTCTGAGAATCATAGAATCATACAGTGCAGAAGAGGCTCTTCAGCCCATCAAGTCTGTACTGACATATGGGAAACAACTGCTTCTCAACCCGTCAGAATTACTCTCTCTGTCACTGTCACACTATATTCTGCATTCTGTTCTATTACCCTGATGTACTTATGTCAGGTATGGTTTGTCTGGTTAGCACACAAAACAATGCTTTTCACTGTATCTCGGTACATATCACAATTTTAAAAAGAATCAAATAATCCCATTTACTAGTACTTAGCCCCTAGCCTTCAATGTCACCAATTTTGAATCCACTTTATCAAATTACCTTGTATCCCACATGCATTTTCCTTCTTGATAAGTCTCCAATGAGAGACCTTGTCAAAGGTCTTGTTAAAATCCATTTAAACTACATCAACCACACTGCCCTCATCCACACACCTAGCCACCACCTCAAATTCCATCAAATTTGACAGGCTGAAACCCTCTCTGGTAAGGGCCTAGCTGGCTATCCCTGATCATGTCTGGCCTCTCCAAGTTGAGTAGATTCTCTCCTTCCGAATTTTCTCCGATAGTTTCCCTACCACTCACGTGAGACTCATTGGCCTGTAATTCTCTGGCTTATTCCTACAACACTCTTTAAATATCACAAAATACTCTAGTCAGGAGGGCCAGTTTCTCTCGCAATTGCTATTTTTGTTTCAGATTCCAACACCTTAAGTTTTTTATTGCCTCATCAGGTTAAACACTTCAATATGTTCCCTGTGTAGTTTGGACCTTGCTTACACCTGGTCTCTCACAGTCTTATTGGCTTCACAGCAATCCAATCTTACACAAAGGCATCTCTGTCAGCTGTTAGATCCTCATTCCTGCCTGTTTGATGCCCCACATTGAAATGGGAGGGGCACATTGTAGATTATAATGATAATTGGGCACTGCCAACATTATTAGAGACATTAGCTGCTGTTTAGAATCAGAATTAGATTTTATTGTCACATGAGTACAGTCAAAAATGTACAAAGTCATCATTTCTGATACCATCTTAGGTACACACATACCTAGGTTCAAAATCTTAGGTATAAATTGGAAAAATTAAAGAAGTAAAGGTAAAAGTTCGTCATTACAGTCCTAAAGCAGGGAATCTGCTCTGGATTTCCTCAACAGCGCAAGGCAACTTTCCGGGGAAAGAATTCTAATGAAACACAGAGTCTTCAAGGACGATCTGAAGTGAAAACCTCTTGAGCTATCAAACTGACCTGGTATACTCTTGTACTCTTCCTGATGAAGGGCTTTTGCCCGAAACATTGAATTTCCTGCTCCTCAGATGCTGCCTGGCCTGCTATGCTTTTCCAGCACCACTCTGATCTAAACTCTATACTCTTGTAAAAGCCAGCCCATAGCATTTAGTCTTAAAACCTGAACTTTCGGATTACCACATGTAAAAGTCAACCTGAGAGTGTTGCAGAACTGACTGCCCAGAAAAATTCAGAAACAAAGTATAATCTTGGAGTTGTTAATGATTTGATTTAATTGTAAATGTTTAAATACAAATACATTTTTTGATTTGATTTATTACTGTCACATGTACCAAGATACAATGAAAAGTATTGTTTTGTGTGTACCAGACAAACCATACCTTACAGAAGTATATCACGGTAATAGAACAGAATGCAGAATACAGTGTTACAACTATAGAGAAGGTGCAAAGAAAGATTAACACTAATATAGGAGAATTCTGTTCAAAAGTCTGCTTTAAAAATCACACCACACTAGGTTATAGTCCAACAGGTTTCTTTGGAAGCACTAGCTTTCAGAGCACTGCTCCTTCATCAGGTAACTGGGCAGCGCTCCGAAAGCTAGAGCTTCCAATTAAACCTGTTGGACTATAACCTGGTATTGATTTTTAACTTTGTCCACCCCAGTCCAACACCGGCTCCACCACATCAAAAGTCTGATAACAGCGGGGCAGAAGCTGTTCTTAAACCTGTTTGTATGTGTTTCCGAAACTTTGTATCTGCTACCAGACAGAAGAGAGAGAGTATAACCGGGGTCTGCACCAATAAATAAATGCTTAAAATGTTTCGACTTTGTTTCTATTTATTTTGAATTATTAAGGAGATCAGATTAATCTGAATTGTTTTAGTAGTGTTGGTTGCAAATTGACTCCATTGTAAGAGACTGTTTTGGATTTTATATGGACCCCAGTCAAGTATGGGTGTTAAATCCTTCAAAAACATTAGCCATGTAAAAATGGACCCAATGGCCTTTGGCTTGAAAAGAATGGCCTCAGAAATGTAATGTTTACACACGTGTACACACCAGTTAAGGTATTGTATAACCCAAAGGATATACATTACACAAGTTGCACCAACAACCATTGAGTCTTGGTGCCCAAGTGCATGGAATGTCCACTTACACTAGAGGGAGCTGTGCCTGGAGTCAACTAGAGTGTTGGCTCAGGTTTGATGAATAATGAGATAGAAAAAACAAAAATAGAAGTTGTTATAAAAGCTCAGCAGGTCTGGCAGTATCTGTGGATAGAAATCAGAGTTAACGTTTCAGGTCCAGTGATCCTTCTTCAGGACTCAATGGGTTCATCTGAGGAACATAAGACAGAGGAGTAGAATGAGTCAATTCAGCCCTTCAAGTCTGCTCTGCTGTTCAATCGTGACTGATAAGTTTCTCCTGCCTTCTCCCCCTCACCCTTAATCCCCTTAATAATCAAGTACCTATCTGTCTCTGTCTTAAATACAGTCAATGACTTGGTCTCCATAGCTGTCAGCAACAATGAGTTCCACAGAGTCACCTCCCTCTGAAATTCCTCCTCATCTCAGTTCTAAAGGGTTGTCCCTTCGCTCTGAGGCTGTGCCCTCAGGGTCTGAGTCTCTCCCACTAATGGAACCATCTTCTCCATGTCCACTATATCCAGATTTCTCAGTATTCTGTAAATTTCAATCAGATTCCCCCTCATCTTTCTAATCTCCATCCAGTACAGAGCCGGAGTCAACTGCTTCTCAAATGACAAGCCCTTCATCCCTGGATCATTCTTATATACGTCCTGTGGAACTAGTCTAGTGCCAGCGTATCATTCCTTATGTGTTGGGCCCAAAACTCCTCACAATATTCCAAATGCAGCCTGACCAGAGCGTTATACAGGTTCAGTAGCACATCTCTACTCTCGACCTCTTGAATTGAATGCTAACATTGCATTTGCCTTCCTAACTGCCAACTGAACCTGCATCAAAAAGTGTGGCGCTGGGAAAGCACAACAGGTCAGGCAGCACCCGAGAAACAGGAGAGTCAACATTTCAGGCATAAGCTCTTCATCAGGAATTCCTGATTAAGGGCTTATGCCTGAAATGTCGACTCTCCTGCTCCTCGGATGCTGCCTGACCTGCTGTGCTTTTCCAGCACCACACTTTTTGACTCTGATCTCTAGCATCTGCAGTTCTCACTTTCTCTGAGTAACTGAACCTGCACATTAACCTTAAAAGAATCCTGAACTAGGTCTTCCAAGTCCCTTTGTGCTTCAGATTTCCGAAGCCAAGTAGGAAATAGTGTATGCCTCTGTTCGAACGAGCAACGTGCGTAACCTCACACTTGCCCCCATTGTATTCCATTACCAACAAAGAAAAACAGACAGGACCTTTACTTCATTATCAAAGTGCAGCAGGGATGGAGACTCTTTGTAGGCCAATCCTTTCGCGAATTGGGATTGCAAGTATTCTGCTCAAAACCACTCGCACCAAACCCAGGAGCAAGAGACTATCCTCATAATCTTTCAGACATGGGGATGAGCGTCTCTGCCTTGTGATTCAGGGAATGAACTTTCTCTGGCAGACACTGCGATCGATCGTGTCCCTTGGTCGTGACCAACAAAAGTACTACCCGGAGAGCTGGCCATGAAGTCACCCTGACAGTGACCACGTGCTGTGGCCTGGGGTAGGTGGCAGGCAATGAGAAAGCTTCGCTCATGATGGAATTGAAACGCAAAGACTTGAATTGGCTGGTGCTTGGGTATTTACAGAATGGCAAAATTCTGTCAATTAGCCCCATTTTCATCAGGAAGTTAAAAAGAACAGTCAGAAACAAAATGTCTTCTCAATCTCGTTCACAGGATGTGAAAATGTGGAAAATCTGTTTCCTGGAGTTGAAATGGTTAATACTAGGGGGCATGCATTTAAGGTGAGGGGGGGAGAATTCAAAAGGAGATGGAAGAGGCTAGGTTTTTTTTGCACAGAGTATGGGAGGAGTGTGGAACACACTGCCAGAGGTGGGGGTGGAGACATTCCAGGGACTTTTCGATGAGCAGATGAATCTGAGGGATACAGACCAAGGGCAGGCAGAAGGGATTAGTTTAAGTTGGTGTCATGCTCAACACAACGATGTGGGCCTGTTCCTGTGCTGTACCATTCTATGTTCTATGATGTGGGCATCAATGGCTAGGCCAGCATTTATTTCCCATCCCTTGAATGTCCCCCAAGAAGATGGTGATGTGCAGGAGGGAGACACATGCAATCACATAAAGAGGGAACCAGAGGAGGCCACTCAGCCCTTCCTGCTCCCCCATTCAATGAGATTGTGGCTGATCTGGTTTTAACCTCAACCCTACGTTCCTGCATATCCCTGATATTCTTTCATCCCTCAGTCATCAGAAATCCACCTCCTTCTGCCTTCAAGATATTAAAAGATTCTGCATCCATAACCTTTTAAGGAAGGGGATTCCATACATTCACAGTCCTCCAAGTGAGAGAATATTTCCTCACCTCTGACCCCTAATTCTAGAGTCTCCCACAAGAGGAACCATTCCTTCCACCTCCACCCAGTCAAGTCCCCTCAGGATTTCATCTGTTTCAATTAAGGAACCTCCATCTTTCTAAACTCCAGAGGATAAAGAGCCAGCCTGTCTAGCTTTTCCTGCTCATTTCAGGGATTAGTCTAGTAAACCTTCTCTGAATGCTTCCAATGCATTAGAATCCTTCTGTAAGTACAGTAACCAGTCCTGTACACAGTGTGCCAAATGTGGGCTTGCCATGTCGATTAGCCCTCTACTCTCGCATTGAATTCCCCTCTCAATGAAACACGACATTCTATTAGCTTTCCTGATGTCTGCACTAGGACACCCAGATCCCTCTGCATCTGAAATTTCTTCAACCTCTCACTATTTAGATATTACACATCTTTTTTATTCTTTCTGGCAAAATGGGTAATTTCACGTATTGTCTGCCATTTGCTTGATCTTTGCCCATTCACTTAACCTGCCTATATTCCTTTGTGGGCTCTTTGTGTTCTCGTCATAACTTACTTTTCTGCCTAGTTTATGTCATCGGAATTGAAGCACAGGTTCCCAGTTCATTACCTGGGTTTCTGGGTTAACAATCTAGCGATAATACCACGTGGCCCCTCGCCTCCCCTACCAAGGTGAGACTGAAACCCAGGTCTTTGGAACATTAGCCTGAGACTCGGGATTCCTAGTCCAGGGACATGACCACTACTCCATAATCTCTCCTGTCTCTCCCAGCACATGGCATAGGGGTAAGGTGATTTCCTGCCAATAATCCTCTTTTCTCTTCAGTTTTTTCTGTGCTTGTCGCATCCATAAGTTCTTGCTTTTATTTCCTTGACTCCATAAGGCATGAGAGCAGAAGCAGTCCATTAGGCTTCTCCGCTATTCAATGAGATCAAGGCTGATTTAAAAATCTTCAACTCCACTACCCTGCCTTATCCCCATAATCAATGATTCCCTTTCTGATTAAGAATATATTTAACAACCACAGCCTCAACAGCTCTCTGTGGAAAGAATTCCACAGATTCACTACCCCCCAGAGAGAAGAAGTTCCTCCTCATCTCTGTCCTAAATGTGCGACATCTCACTCTGAGATTATACCCTCTGGTCCTAGACTCAGCCACAACAGGAAACAACCTTGCCTCAACAAAATATCAGGATGGGTTTGTAGCCTCTACCACAATGAAAATGAGTGAATTCAAGCAGCATCTAATTATTCCAGTTTGTGGAATCTCCTTATTTTCTGAAATTCTCTGTGTGCAAATTCTGCATTTCCTGTTTCTTTGAGAGGCAATGCCATACTTTACAAAACTGTCATCTCCATTAAGTACAACGCTGTATGGTCCACGTCCAACCTTGAATCTGCTACAATGTATTAATCTTTCTCCATTTCTTCTCAATGTGCTGATTAAGCTTATTATGTAAAGCTATTTTCAACCTGTATCATTGCAATAAAACTTGCCATCTGCTGTTCCTCAGGCTTGTATTCTTGCGTTGACAAATGTTGTTTTAAATCGAATGACTATCAACCTGTACAACAGTCCTATTTATTTGCCAGGAGAAAGTGAGGTCTGCAGATGCTGGAGATCAAAGCTGAAACTTTATTGCTGGAACAGCACAGCAGGTCAGGCAGCATCCAGGGAACAGGAGATTCGACGTTTCGGGCACATGCCTGAAGAAGGGCCTGTGCCCGAAACGTCGAATCTCCTGTTCCCTAGATACTGCCTGACCTGCTGTGCTGTTCCAGCAATAAAGTTTCAACTATTTATTTGCCAGCCTTTTGTTTAAACTCTCTAGCACTTTATGCTTGTAGTAAATAGTTCAATAAAGTTTTAAATTGCATCACTAGATCTTCTGTAGTGATGTTTTCCAAGCTTTCTGAAATCTCTTCAGAGGATTGGTACAGACTCAATGGGCCGAATGACCAGCTTCCACGCTGTAGGAATTCTATTATTCAAAGATGGAGCTTTCTCACTTCTTCCTGCACAAAATTGACATTTTCCTGCCTCTCAGTCTAAAATATCAACAACTTCCTTTAATACAAATGTTTATGTGAGTGTCTATGGGTGCTTGCTTAACAACTCTTCACCCTTGACATTCAATGGTTTCACCATCACTGAGTCCCCCACTATCAATGTCCTGGGAGCTATCATTGATTAGAGACTCAACTGGGTTCAACAGTAAATGGTGGCTACAAGAGCAGGTCAGAGGCTAGGAGTAACTCTTCTCCTGACACCACAAAGCCTGTCCACCATCTACAAGGTACAAGTCAGGAATGTGATGGAATACTCCCCACTTGCCCTGGATGGGGGCAGCTCCAACAACACTCAAGAAGCTCAACACCATCCAGGACAAAGCAGCCCCCGCTTTATTGGCCCCACATCCACAAACACCCACTCCCTCCACCACTGACGCTCAGTAGCAGCAGTGTGTACTATCAACAAGGTGCCCTGCAGAAATTCATCAAAGATCCTCAGACAGCTCCTTCCAAACCCAAGACCACTTCCATCAAGAAGGACAAGCGCATCAGGTACATGGGAACACCACTCCCTGCAAGTTTCCCTCCAAGCCCCTCACCATCCCGACTTGGAAATATATCGCCGTTCCTTCAGAGTCACTGGGTCAGAATCCTGGAATTCCCTCCCTAAGGGTATTGTGGATCACCCTACAGCACATGGACTGCAGCGGTTCAAGAAGGCAGCTCACCCCCAACTTCTCAAGGGGGGGCAACTAGGGATGGGGCAATAAATGCTGGGCCCAGTCAGTGATGCCAACATTCCATAAAATGAATAAATTAAAAAAAGCTTGTGGCTTCATTGCTGAGTCCCAGCTCCTTTTGAAGTTTCGGTTATTTCTGATCTTGTGCTCGATGCTTCCACAAGATTTCTTTACACTTGCTCGATATCTGCTGTCTGCTTGGGTAACCTCTGCCCATATTTCTTTCCTGTCCCACCCAATTCTCCCTTGTAGGCGTACTTGCAAAACCTCATTTCAACAGCAGTAATGTTTATTGCTAGAGGCAAGAATTCTCTTTTACAGTCCTTTGATTTCCCTTTGTGGTTTTTGTAATGTTTTTCATAAAGTTATTCCCTTTCCCCTTTCAGATCTCTAACTTTACCTCCTGGAAATCTGCTTATAGACCCCATTTATTAAGGCCTTTATATTTTCACGAAGTGGAAAGTGTTTCTCTCTCTTCCTAGCCCATATGCCTGCCCAGCACTTTGTACCAGTTTTGTAGAATCCCTACAATGTGGAATCAGGCCATTCAGCCCATCGAGTACACATTAAACCTCTGAAGAGCTTTCTACCCAGATACACCCCATCTCTGTTAACTCTGCATTTCCCACAGCCAATCCACCCTTGCCCACACATCCCTGGACTGTGGGAGGAAACCAGAAAACCCAGAGGAAACCCACACAGACACATGGAGAATGTTCAAACTCCACACAGACAGTCATCCAAAGGTGGGATTGAACCCAAATCCCTGGCACTGTGAGGCAGCAGTGCTAACCACTGAGCCACTGTGCAGCCTCAGGCACGACAGTGAATAAGAAGGCGGGAAAGAAGATGGAGGACGGGAAAAGTGTCTGGCTGTAACAGTCCGCTCCTTTTTTAGGTTTTTAGGTGTTGGAGGTGATTTCCTCGAATTACAGGAGCAGCAATGCTGTTGCATTTTTCTGGAACTTTGGAGAAATAAAAAGTCAAAAGAGCGTCACTTTTAAAATGCAGAGGGACAGACAAAGCAGAACATGGTGAGGTCAGTGCAGGAGAGAGAAAGAGAGAAAGAAAAAGAAAACATCCCACACTGCCCCCTAACACAGCAGTGAACCTGCGCAGTTACTACCTTTGCTGTTTGAATTCATGTATCGCTGGACATCGGGGTGTGTCTGGGAAAATGAACAAACAGTGAAATTCACAACTGATCTTGGAGGAAGCTGTCTGGGAGAGGTCACAGCACAGAGACAGATAAGTAAATAGTTTTAAGTATAGCCTTGCTGTAAATCTACAATAGTGAGTAGAGTGAGTTCTTTCTTGATTATATGTTTTATTGAGAGATGTCTCTAGATTACACTTAAAAATATAAGCCATAAGTATTAAGTTAGCCTGGAGCAGTGTTTGTCGAGGAATAAGACAGTGCTATTTTCTGGGTCTGCAGATTAGAAGAAGCAAAAATGGCCTTTAGTAGAGTGATATGCTCTTGGGAGCTTCGGGAGAGTTTATGTATTACTGAGGATTATATCTGCAATAAATGCTGCTAGTTGTGAATCCTATCAAATTGAATGGATCGGTTGGAGTGACACTTAGAGGCAATGGGGAATTTACAAGAACCGGTGGGGGGGGGGGGGGGGGTGACTTGATGGATAAATCCCCAGGACCTGATGAGGTGTACCCTAGAACTCTGTAGGAAGCTAGAGAAGTGACTGCTGGGCCTCTTGCTGAGATAGTCACAGGTGAGGTGCCAGAAAACTGGAGGTTGACTAACGTGGTGCCAATATTTAAGAAAGATGGTAAAGACAAGCCAGGGAACTATAGACCAGTGAGCCTGATGTTGGTGGTGGTCAAATTGTTGGAGGGAATCCTGAGGGACAAGATGTACACTTATATGGAAAGGCAAGGACTGATTCGGGATAGTCAACATGGCTTTGTGTGTGGGAAATCATGTCTCACAAACTTGATTGAGTTTTTTGAAGTAACAGAGGATTGATGAGGGCAGAGTGATAGACGTGATCTATTTGGACTTCAGTAAGGCATTCGACAAGGTTCCTCATGGGAGACTAGTTAACTAGGTTAGATCTCACGGAATAAAGGGAGAACTAACCATTTGGATATAGAACTGGCTCGAAGGTAGAAGACAGAGGGTGGTGATGGAGGGTTGTTTTTCAGACTGGAGGCCTGAGACCAGTGCAGTATCACAAGGATTTGTACTGGGTCCACTATTTTTCATCATGTATGTAAATGATTTGGATGTGAGCATAAGAGGTATGTTTAGTAAGTTTGCAGATACCTCCAAAAATTGGAGGTGAACTGTACATTGAAGAAGGTTACCTCGGATTACAACAGGACCTGGACCAGATGGGCCGATGGGCTGAGAAGTGGCAGATGGAGTTTAATTTAGATAAATGTGAGGTGTTGCATTTTGGGAAAGCAAATCTTAGCAGCACTTATATATTTAATGGTAAGGTCCTAGGGAGTGTTGCTGAACAAAGAGACCTTGGAGTGCAGGTTCTTAGCTCCTTGAAAGTAGAGTCGCAGGTAGATAGTATAGTGAAGAAGGTGTTTATTGGTCAGAGTATTGAGTACAGGAGTTGGGAGGTCATGTTGCGGCTGTACAGGTAATTGGTTAGGCCACTTTTGGAATATTGCGCGCAATTCTGGTCTCCTTCCTATTGGAAGGATGTTGTGAAACTTGAAAGGGCTCAAAAAATATTTAAAAGGATGATGCCAGGGTTGGGGGATTTGAGCTACAGGGAGAGGCTGAATGGGCTGGGGCTATTTTCCCTGGAGCGTTGGAGGCTGAGGGGTGACCTTATAGACGTTTATAAAATCATGAGGGGCATGGATAGGATAAATAGACAAAGTCTTTTACCTGGGGTGGGAGAGTCCAGAACTAGAGGACATAGGTTTAGATTGAGATGGGAAAGAAATTAAAAGGGACCTAAGTGGCAACTTTTTCACGCGGATAGTGGTACGTGTATGAAATGAGCTGCCAGAGGATGTGGTGGAGGCTGGTACAATTGCAACATTTAGAAGGCATCTGGATGGGTACATGAATAGGAAGGGTTTGGAGGGATATGGACCAAATGCTGGTAAATGGAACTAGATTAGGTTAGGATATCTGCTCGGCATGGACAAGTTGGACTGAAGGGTCTGCTTCCATGCTGTACATCTCTGTGACTCTATGTCTCTAAGGAGTTTTTACGGCTGGTTAGAATTTGATATTACCAGTTGACACAATGAGGAACATTCACCTTGCTTCACCTTCCGAGGAGGCATTGCAAGTCTGGTGATGGGGTAACTCATGTATGAAGGTAAAAGCAATTAAACCTTCTCAAGTAACATTTCAGGGCTTCGCTGGTAAATATCAGGCTGACAGTGGAAGATGTTTTGAGTCAGTGTGCAGTCACGATGATTATTTTCATGGACCTCTACATTCTTCATTCAGAAACAAACATTCGATATTGAAAGTGATGAAGGACAAACAAGCATGTTAAATTTGTACAAGACATTGGTTCGGCCGCATTTAGAATACTGTGTACAGTTCTGGTCGCTACATTACCAAAAGGATGTGGACGCTGTGGAGAGGGTGCAGAGAAGGTTTACGAGGATGTTGCGTGGTATGGAAGGTGCTAGCTATGAAGAGAGGTTGAGTAGGTTAGGTTTGTTTTCATTAAAAAAAAAGGAGAAGGGGCGGGGGGGGGGGGGACTTGATTGAAGTTTATAGACAGGGTGGATAGAGATAACCTTTTTCCCAGGGTGAAGGATTCAGTAACAAGAGGTCAAGGTGAGAGGTAAAAAGTTTAAGGGGGATACATGGGGCAAGTACTTCACACAGAGGGTGGTGGGCGTTTGGAACATGTTGCCAGCAGAGGTGGTAGAGACAGGCACGGTAGATTCATTTAAGATGCGTCTGGACACTTGCATGAGTAGGTGGGGAGCAGAGGGATACAGATGCTTAGGTTTAGACAGTAGATTTGGATCGGCTCAGGCTTGGAGGGCCGAAGGGCCTGTTTTTGGGCTGTAGATTTCCTTTGTTCTTTGTTCTAAGCAGGCAGGGTGCGATGTGATTGAAGTCGATTCACCAAAGCCTGTAGTGAAGAGAACTTCAGCTACGAATCCCACCAGAGAAACAGAATTATTTAACCAGTTCCAAACCACCCAAGGGCTGGTATCCATGTGCCAGCAGCATAGGGGCAAGCAGGGGTCAGCCAAGTGTCAATCATCTGTGACTTGGAATGAGCATGCCAAATTGGAATTCTGTTTTATAATCAACATATAGAATCATGGAATATTGAAGCCCATTTGGCCCATTGAGTCTCATGCTGGTCCTTTCAAAAAGTGATCCAGTTTGATTCACTTCCCCACGCTTTCTTTCTCGTTGCAATTATTTTCACCTTCTAGTATTTTCCCAGATCTGTGAGGGAGGTGAAATTTCATGAGTCTCCACCAATCGGATAAGCAGGACATTTCAAATCCTCCACATTCATTGTCTCCTGGTGATTGACATTCCCAACATCTGCTTTCTGTTCACTCTGCTTTTAGAAAACCAAAGTTTAAACCTCCCTCGATGTTTCTGTACTCCAAGCAGAACAATCCTAGCTTCTGCAGTTAATCCATGTTGCTGTGATCCCTCAAACCTGGAACATTTCAAGGAAATCTCTCTTCTGCCACTTCTCCAAATCTCAGTTTACCAGTTGGGATCCAGTTTAAGTTTTGGTGAAACTCTGTGGGTTTTGAGCTGTTTCAACTTAGAAAACCCAGGATCCCATTTGCTTTTCTAATTACCTCATTAACCTATCCATGCACCTTCAACAATTTGTGCTGTAACACTCCCAGGTCTCTCTCTCTCACACACACACTCACTCACTCTCTCTCTCTCTCTCTCTCTCTCTCACTGACACACACACATTCACCGACACACACACACATTCACTCACACACACACAAACACACACATTCACTCACACACACACACATAAACTTACTCTCACACATTCTCTCTCTCTCTCTCACACGCACGCATTCATACACTCACACAAACACACGCACATTCTCTCACACTCAAACGTACACATATACACCCACCCACACACCTGCTTTAGAATTGTAGATCTTTTTCTAATCAACTTGTTCAAAGATTATTACTAAGGCGTCCTAACCAACGGAATAGGGAGGGAGGTAAAAGAGGTGGGGGATTGGCATTACTAATCAGGGATAGTATCACAGCTGCAGAAAGGGAAGTCATCGAGGAGGGTTTGTCGACAATGAAGTCAGAAACAGGAAATGAGCAGACACTTTATTGGGAGTTTTCTATAGACCCCCCGCCAATAACAACAGAGGCATGGAGGAGCAGATTGGGAGGCAGATTTTGGAAAGGTGCAGAAGTAACAAGGTTGTTGTCAAGGGTGACTTCAACTTCCCTAATATTGATTGGAACCTAATTAGTGCAAATAGGTTGGATGGAGCAGATTTTGTCAGGTGTGTCCAGGAAGGATTCCTGACTCAATATGTAGATAGGCCGACTAGAGGGGAGGCCATGTTGGATTTGGTGCTTGGCAAAGAACCAGGTCAGATGTCAGATGTATTGGTGGGAGAGCATTTCGGTGATGGTAATCACAACTCCCTGACTTTTACCATAGTCATGGAGAGTGATAGGAGCAGACGATCTGGGAGCGTATTTAATTGGGGGAATGAGTATTACAATGCTATTAATCAGGAACTGAGGAGCATAAATTGGGAGCAAATATTCTCCGGAAAATGCACAATAGAAATGTGGAGGTTGTTTAGACAGTCTTGCTTATGGTGATGGACAGGTTTGTCCCACTGAGGCAAGGAAGGGATGGTAGAGTGAAGGAACCTTGAGTGACAAGAGACTTGAAACATCTAGTCAAGAGGAAGAAGGAAACTTACTTAAGGTTGAGGAAGCAAGTATCAGACAGGGCTCTATAGGGTTTCGAGGTACCAGGAAGGAACTAAAGAATGCACTTAGGAGAGCTAGGAGGGAGCATAAAAAAGCCTTGGTGGGTAGGATTAAGGAAAACTCTAAGGCATTCTACACTTATGTGAGGAACAAGGGGATGGCCAGAGTGAGGGTAGAGCCAATCAGGGATGGTGGAGGGAATTTGTGCCTGGAGTCTGAGGAGGTAGGGGAGGTCCTTATTGAATACTTTATTTCAGTACTCACTAGTGAGAGGTACCTCGACGTTTGTGAGGACAGCGTGAAACAGACTGATCTGCTCAAATAGGTTGATGTTAAGAAGGAGGATGTGCTGGAAATTTTGAAAAGCATAAGGATAGAAAAATCCCCTGGGTCAGATGGGATGTACCCAATGTTAATACGGGAAGGGAGGGAAGAGATTGCTGCGCCTTTGGTGATGATCTTTGAATACTCACTGTCCGCTGGAGTAGTGCCAGATACTTGGAGGGTGGGAAATGTTATTCCCTTGTTCAAGAAAGGAATAGGGATCATCTTGGGAATTACAGACGAGTCAGTCTTTTGTTGCTAGTGGGCAAATTATTGGAGAAGATTTGTGATTATTTGGAAAAGCATAGATTGATTAGAGATAGTCAACATGGCTTTGTGAGTGGCAAGTCATGCTACACAGGCCTTATTGAATTCTTTGTGGATGTGACAAAATACGTTGATGAAGGTAGAGCAGTGGATGTGGTATATATGGATTTTAGCAAGGTATTTGATAAGGTTCCCCATGGTAGGCTCATTCAGAAAGTAAGGAGACATGGGATACAAGGATATCTGGCTGAATGGATACAGAATTGGCTGGCCCATAAAAGACAGAGGGTGGTGATAGATGGAAAGTTTTCAGCCTGGAGCTGGGTGACCAGTGGTGTTCAACAGGGATCAGTTCTTGGACCTCTGCTCTTTGTGCTTTTATAAATAACTTGGACAAGGATATGGAAGGGTGGGTTAGTAAGTTAGCCAGTGGCACAAAAGTTGGTGGAGTTGTGGATAGTGTGGAGGGCTGTTGTTGGTTGCAGTGGGACATTGACAGGGTGCAGAACTGGGCTGAGAAGTGACAGATGGAGTTCAACCTGGAAATGTGTGAAGTGATTCATTTTGGAAGGTTGAATTTGAATGAAGATTACAGGGTTAAAGGCAGGATTCTTGGCAGTGTGGAGGAACAGAGGGATCTAAGGGTCAATGTCCATAGATCCCTCAAAGTTGCCATCCAGGTTGATAGGGTTGTTAAGAAGGTGTACGGTGTGTTGGCATTCATTAGCAGGGGGATTGAGTTTAAGAGCCACAAGGTTATGCTGCAGCTCTATGGAGCCCTGGTTAGACCACACCTGGAATATTGTGTTCAGGTCTGGTCACCTCATTATAGGAAAGATGTGGAAGCCCCAGAGAGGGTGCAGAGGTAATTTACCAGGATGCTGCCTGGACTGGAGGGCATGTCTGATGAAGAAAGGTTGAGGGAGCTAGGGCTTTTCTCATTGGAGCGAAGAAGGATGAGAGGTGACTTGATGGAGATGTACAAGATGATGAGAAGCTTAGAGAGAGTGGATAGCCAGAGACCCTTTCCCAGGGCAGAAATGCCTATCACAAGGGAACATAATTTTAAGGTAATTGAAGGAAGGTATAGAGGAGATGTCAGAGGTAGGTTCTTTACACAGAGAATGTTGGGTGCGTGGAATGCACTGCCAACAGTGGTAGCAAAGTCAGAGACATTAGGGATATTTAAGTGACTATGACAGTCACATGGAAGTTAGTACAATGTATGGTATGTAGGTTAATCTGATCTTACAGTAGGATAAAATGCCAGCAGAACATCATGGGCTGTACTGTGCTGTAATGTTCTATGTTCTATTACCAGTGTGTCACAAGAGGCCCATTGCTTTAGAATCCTACTATTAAACTTTTATGGTATCTCCTCGTTGTCTCCTCATGCGTTGTATTTCACAGTCAACTTTCCATCCTTGAATGGATTTGTTTATATCCTTTCTATGTCTATTCATATCCCCTTCACTATTTACTGCACCCCCTAGTTTTATTTTGTAGCCATGTGTTCTCTACCACCTTGTGAGTGAGCAACAGCATGGTTTATTGAACATAACTATAAACAGAAGATTATAAATGAAGAGATCTTATCTGGAGGGCTACAGGCCCAGATTCCAGTTCCAACTCACTTGTCATCACTCACACATGGTTCCTTTCACAAATGCTCAGAACTGTCTTTGGAGCAAAGACATGATTAACCCTTTCCACTACACGTCACTTGCAAACTTCAGAATTATGCTCCTGACTGTCAAGTTCACATCGTTGATGCTTGAGTCTGATCCCTTGGTGCTGTTCTTTATTGGTATCATAAGCATCTTAGAAATCTGCATAATATCACCCTGATCTCCTCCAAAGCAAACAATACCAGATTCCTCAACTCCTTCCTTCGTGGTCAGGATGGCTATTGGTTTGGTTGGTCCATTCTGGGGTAACATTCTTGGTGTGATCTCAGTTCTCCAGATGGGGCAGTGCCAGTGCCTTGCCTAGCCTCACTACCATTCACCCAGGTACACTCTGTGATATCCCCAGATCCTGTCAATATTCTCTAATGTGGCCTCTCACTGTGCTACAGGGCCAAGTCATCCACAAGTGATCCCAGATCCCTCTGTAGTATCATAATGTCAACTTATTTTGCATCATGTCCTTACTCTTTGTACAATGACTTTGAATCAGCCACTAAGAATGGTGATGAATTTAAAATACACAGCAGGATCGCACAGCAGTCAGATGAACTCCAACAGCTCATTCTGAGGAAGGGTCACCAGATCTGAAAAGTTAACTCTGACTTCTCTCCACAGATGCTGCCAGACCTTCAGAGCTTTCCCAGCAATTTCTGTTTCTAGGGTTACAGCAGCCAGAGTTCTTTTGGTTGATGTCAAGTGAACGACATTGACTCTGCTTTTGGGTCAGAGAGGAATGGTGGCCAGAACCTCGCTGCAGTGTGGTGGAACCCCGTTTAACCACCAGGTGGCAGAACCTCACCTGAGGCTACACCCTCAGTGATGCTGGCATACTGAGCTCATTATCCTGAGGTCTCGCTTAATGCTCCTGAAATGTGGGTTCAAATCCTACCATAGCTGATGATGAAATTTGAATTCAATTTTTAAAAAATCTAGAATAGTAGCAATATCACCACGGTTGTAAAATAAACCCTACCTAGTTCCCCCAATCCTACAGTGAGGAGGGTCACATTTCTTGTTGTAGGTACATTTAAGCTTAATCATTAAAGCTATTGTTACTGGAAAAATACCTATTTTGTCAAAGTTTTATGTCTTGCACTCATCAGGACACTTTGCAAGAATAGCGTTTTAAGCCAACTGTATGAAAGGAGTTAGCTCAGTTAATCCAGAGACCCTGGAAATGTTCTGGGGAGCCAAGTTCGAAACCCACCACAGCAGGCAATGGAATTTGAATTCATTAAAAATCTATCTAATGATGACCATCAATTGTCAGGAAGACCTGTCTGGTTCACCAATGTCCTTTAGGGAAGGAAATCTGCCATCCTTTCCCAGTTTGGCCTACATGGGACTCTTGTGATGTGATTGACTCTTAACTTCAATCCAGACAATTGCAAATGGGTAATCAATGTTGACCTTACCGGTGATACTCACATCCTTTCCAAAAAAAGCTACGTTTAGAATTTTAGTTTAGACTCTGAAATCTTGAGCTCTCACTTTTTAGAACATGGCTAACCGAGCTGAACAGACATCAATATCGCTGCTGTCTGCTGACTAAGATCAAGTATTGATCACTGGTTGTTGCTTAATAGTTTTGATATCATCCTGCCCCAGGTGTGCAGTAGTCTGTCTGCAGTTTCTATCTAATGTTCTGGTCCAACTCCTGCCTTCTTGCGTCCTGTCCATGCTTCATTAGAATGTATTCACTCTTACACAAATGTAAGATTAACACGTTACCTTTCACAAAAGTGGAAAGAGTTATTATTATCAAAGTTCTGCCCGGGATCTGCTTGGTTTCTCATGCCAGCTTGTGTTAACTCTTTGTTTTTTCTGTGTACATTTGAAGTCCATTCTTGTTCGGGAAGTGATGTAGTCAGATGGAAACTGATATTGGTCAAAGCGGAATACTGAGCTCTCAGCAGTGTGATCTGGGACACACAGCAGAGAATTGGATAAATATTTGAAGTGCAATAATTTACAGGGGCAAGAGCAGAGGGGTGCAACTAATTTGATATTTGTAGAGTAAAGCTCCCTCTACACTGCCCCCTGTCAAACACACCCAGGACAGGGACAGCACGGGGTTAGATACAGAGTAAAGCTCCCTCTACACTGCCCCCTGTCAAACACACCCAGGACAGGGATAGCATGGGGTTGGATACAGAGTAAAACTTCCTCTACACTGCCCCCATCAAACACACCCAGGAAAGGGACAGCATGGGGTTGGATACAGAGTAAAACTCCCTCTACACTGCCCCCATCAAACACACCCAGGACAGGGACAGCATGGGGTTAGATACAGAGTAAAGCTCCCTCTACACTGTCCCCATCAAATACTCCCAGGACAGGGACAGCACTGGGTTCGATACAGAATAAAATTTTCTCTACACTGTCCCCATCAAACACTCCCAGGACAGGGACAGCACAACTTTAGATATAAGGGAAATGTCTTTCTGCTCTCTCCTATTAAATACACCTGACTACTTTGTTCAGTCTGCACAGCAACAGGAACATGTGAGAATGAGACAATGGGTGACAGATTATCATTTCTGAACGGACTGAGTTACTCTTTCCTCATCAGTTTCGGTATGTCCTCCCTGCCTGGCATTGTTTGATGTCCACACATTGTGATCACTGGAAGAAACGAGTTACTGTCCTCCTTTGACACACTCATCTCTTTCAGGCTGAACATCAACCACTACAAGGCTGTCGGGGAAAAACTCCCATGCAGGCCATCACTTCACAGTGCATTCAGTGTTCAGTAATATTCACCTTCCATCACTCACACAGCAGGGCCTCAAAACGGAAACCCTGTAAATCACCATGTTCCATGTTTCCGGGGAACGCTGGTTGCCATCTCTGAATCAACACAATGCTCTTGAGTAGAGAGCTGAGGAAACTAGTTCAGTCTCTGAATAACAGTGGGGTTCCGTATTTATGATCAGAAAGGAAGGTACGCTAATGCCTTATAAATCACCAGCTGGAGTGTTGGGAAGATTCTTGACCTCTGCACATTAGTCAGGATGTTAAGCCTTAAGAAAGGTGTTACTGGAACAGTGAAAGGCTTTAGTTATGCCAAGAGCACAGAGGTAGTGGCTTCAATGCAGAGGCATTAAGCAGAAATTTAATCAAGGTAAAAGGGTTTTAACTAAGCCACCAAGAGGAACAGAAGGGTTGGGAATCACAAGGGAGCAAATGTCAGGTACTCTGCCAAAGGACAGAGTGTGGAGCTGGGAGTGAGGAAGAAATAGTTGTTGGGATTAATCTGCCTGAGAGGGCAGTGGTCTGAGATTCAATATGAGCTTTCCAAAGGGAATTGGATAAACATGTGCAGAGGGCTTTTGTTATAGAGCATGAGGAATCAATCTAATCGGCTAACTCTTTCCAAATGCTAGTACAGGTCTGGTGGGCTGAATGGTCTCCTTGTTTCCATTGATCCAGCAGTTTGATATTTCAATTCATTTCTAAAAATGTTTTCTCTAATTTTCTTTAAATCTGATTTACTCTTTGGTGTTAAAGGAGTGCAGCGTGTGTATGGAATGAGCTGCCAGAGGAAGTGGTGGAGACTGGTACAATTACAGCATTTAAAAGGCATCTGAATAGGTACATGGATAGGAAGGGTTTGGATGGGTATGGGCCAAGTGTTGGCAAACGGGACTAGATTAGGTTAAGATATCTGGTTGGCATGGATGAGTTGGGCCGAAGGGCCTGTTTCCATGCTGTACATCTCTATGACCTGTAGAGGGTTGGGATCTCCCCGCAGGATGGGGTGTCTTCTCCCCACTCAAGATTAGATTCTCTACAGTATGGAAACAGGCCCTTCGGCCCAACAAGTCCACACCAACCCTCTGAACAGAAACCCACCCAGACCTACTTCCCTCTGACTAATGCACCTAACACTATGGGCAATTTAGCATGGCCAATTCACCTGACTTGCACATCTTTGACACACTCAAAGGAAGGAAACCATGGGAGGAAACCGGAGCATCCAGAGGAAACCGATGCAGACACGGGAAGAATGTGCAAACTCCACACAGACAGTCGCCTGAGGTTGGAATCGAACCTGGGACCCTGGTGCTGTGAGGCAGCCGTGCTAACCACTGAGCCACTGTGCCGCCCCAAGGTCAGGGCAGCTGGTCCACTCCTGAACAACCCCTCACACCAACTCCAAACCGGACTCAATGGAGGCATCCAAACAGAAATCCATCAACAGGTGAAGCAAGGTCAGATTGAGGAGGGAAAGCAACATCGTTTCATGAAGAAGAGAAGGCCATTCAGCCCTCTGCTGCTGCTAAAATTAGCTCATGCTGAGGATGTATGTTAACCGCCAGGAATCCATAACCCTAATCCCTCTACCCAAAAAAAAGCTAACAACTTCTTATTTTTAATTTCTCTGTTGATGCCCATTCTCAGCAGCTTTGGGGAGGGGAGGGGTCTAGATTCCCACTCCCTTGCTTCCTGGTATCACTCCTGGTTTGGATTTTACAGTAAGGCCCCAGAGCGAATAATTTATTTTCTCTCCATCAATCCATCAATTCCTTCAATCGTCTGAAACACCCCGATTAGATCACTTCTCAATATTCTACACTTGAGGGAATTCAGCTATAGTCTATACAAGCTGACCTCAGAATGTGACCCTTTTAGCTCAGGCATCATTTAAAATATAATTGGCTCTTTTTAAAAGAATGTCCTGGGAAAGGGTTGAGGTTTCCTGCTCGTAATAAGAAGATGGTGATAATTAATGACCCAGATCTCAGGGTCTGCTGTATCCCCCCCCCAATCCTACAGTGTGGAGGGTCATAGTTCAAAGGAAATCCCCCTCTTGTTGTAGTTACATTTAATCATTAAGGTTATTGTTACTGGAAAAATACATATTTTGTCAAACTTTTACGTCTTGTATGCATCAGGACACTTTACAAGAATACCATTTTAAGTGAAAAGCCAACTGTATAAGAGGAGTTAATGCAGTTAATCCACAGACCCAGGAAATGTTCTGGGGAGCCAAGTTCGAAACCCCCCACAACAGGCAACGGAATTTGCATTCATTGAAAATCTATCTAATGATGACCATGAATCTATTGTCGAGTGTCAGGAAAACCCATCTGGTTCACTGTTGTCCTTTAGGGAAGGAAATTTGCTATCCTAACCCAGTCTGGCCTACATGTGACTCCAAACCCACAGTGATGTGGTTAACTCTTAATGTGACAGGGGTGTGCAAGCCAGGTGAGTTAGCCATGGGAAATACTGAGTTACAGGGATTGGTGGGGGGGTGTGAAGAGAGAGGGGATCTGGGTGGGATGCTCTTTGGAGGTTCAATGTGGACTTGATGGGCCGAATGGCCTAGTTCTACACTGTAGACAGTGTATAATGATTCTATGAAATGCTGGTTCTGCCAGTGATGCCCTCATCTCATGAACAAATAAAAAAAATCTTGAGATGCAGGATGATGCCAACAGTGTGGGTTCGATTCCCGCACCAGCTGAGGTTACCCTGAAGGGCTCTCCTTCTCTACCTCTCCCTTTAGGATGGTAAAGTTCTAAGTCCTGTAATCAGATAGATGTGATGTAGAGAGGCACTGTCAGGTTCAAGCTCAGATACATTGATATCCGGGCTCAGAGGCATGGTGACTCTCAGGTTCAACTCACCACCAGTCATTTCTCTCCCTAGTCAGACAGCTGCCCTCTGGGACTATGGCAATTTTACCCTCTTTTTTTTAACTTCCTCGCCTGTTGAGCATTTCCAGCCTATTTTCTATTTTCCTTTCAGTTTTACAACATTTGCAGTATTTTTGTGTTATTATTAATTTAAGGGGTTTTTAAGCCATTACACCGAATCTTAAAATTATGGATCAATGCAGAGTCTGAGGTTACTGAATTGGCTGACGCACTTTTGTGAGTCTAAAAGGACAATCAAATGCATTTAAGGCTTTCCCAATGCTTCCCCTTAACGTGTTTTATGAGGTTTAAACCACAGTTAACGGCAGCTTGGGAGCAGCCATTTTGTACAAAGCTCCCTGAGGTCACATCGCGAAGGCGGATTAGTTTCTGAAGGACACTATCTGCACCAAGGGAGCTCTGTGCAAAATGTTTGTTCTCAAACTGACTACAACCAGCTGTTTCGAAACACAATAACAAGGAGAAAACACCATTAAATAGAGATTCCACGCTTAAGATTATGTGACAATCCTGCCTAACTGCACTTCAGTCTTTTAATTAGAAAAGACTCCAGCCTTCAGTTTAACATAATTAAAATCTGTAATTTTAATTCAAAGTGTGACGGTTTGCTCTAAGTGGTTAGAATGTACCTGATTGTGGAGGCGTTAAATAAGCTGCACTTGCACATAGTACAGAGAAGATGGGGACAGATCTAACCTAATATCAAACACAGACATAACAATAGGGTGTCGGAGAATGTTAACAATAGGATGTTAAAGTTCAAGGTCCTCTAATAGGATAGATGTGACATAGAGGGGGAATGTCAGGTTCGAGCTCAAATACATTAACATCCAGGCTCATCGAAAGCAGTGGAAGGCAAGTGAGACTGGAGCTACCTGAAACACTGAGTACTGAAGGAGGCTCCTTAGTGGGGAATGAGGAGGCAGGAGGTGTAGAGAATGGATCACAGGACACTAACTCAATGGATTAAATGTTCCACTTTTGTACCGTTCTGTGATCACCGTAACAATAGCGTGTTAGTGTTTAACTGAGTTAAAAATCACACAACACCTGGTTATAGTCCAACAGGTTTATTTGGAAGCACTAGCTTTTGAAGCGTTCATCATTAGTGTTAACTGAAACCATTAGACCAAATCCCAGGTCACAGCTACACCCTCTCAGATTCCCTGATTGGTTACTTCCTCACAGATGAGAACACGCAATGGCAGCTTTTCCACGCTGTGATTTCTGTTCTGCATCAGAGGTTGGGGGGAGTTACTGGTGCCTGCCCATGGCATAATTGGCACAAAAAAAACTGTCTCCTGACATCAGGTTAAACTTTTACTATTAAGTTTTTGGAACGTTTCACGTAGATTGGGTATCCCAAACTTCATGTCTGTCATGAATGAAATTTTTCTAACTCATTCAGGAGATGTTGACATTGTTGGCTGGGCCAGCATTTGTTTCCCATCCCTAGTTGCCCCTTGAGAAGGTGGGGCTGAGCTGTCTACTTGAATTGCTGCAGTCCCTGTGCTGTACGTACACAGTGCCCTTAGGGAGAGAATTCCAGGATTCTGACCCAGCGACACTGAAGGAACGGCAATATATTTCCAAGTCAGGATGGTGAGAGGCTTGGAGGGGAGCTTGCAGAGGATGGTTTTCCTTTGTTTCCGCTGCCCTTGTCCGTCCAGATGGAAGTGGGCGTGTTTTAGAAGGCGAAGTCTGAGAAGGCTTGATGAATTTCTGTTGTGCATCTTTTACATGGTAGATACTGCTGCTACTGGGTGTCAATGGTGGAGGGAGGGGATGTTGGTGGATTTGGTGCCAATCAAGCGGGGACTGCTTTGTCCTGGGTGGTGTCAAGTTTCTTGAGTGTTGTTGGAGCTGCCCCCATTCAGGGTAAGTGGGGAGTATTCCCTCACACTCCTGACTTGTGCCTTGGAGATGGTGAACAGGGAGTTAGGAGGGGAGTTACTCACCGCAGTATTCCTAGAGTCTGGCCTGCTTTTATAACCACTATATTTATTTGGTGAGTCCAGTTTAGTTTCTGGTCAATGTTAATCCCTAAAATGTTCATAGTGGGGGATTCTGCAATTATACTGCCATTGAATATCAAGGGTCAATATTTTTAGATTCGATTTTGCTGGAGATGATCATTGCCTGAGAGCTGTATGACATAAATGTTACTTGCCACTTGTAGCTCAAGCCTAGACATTGTCCAGATCTTGCTGTGTTTGAACATAGACTGCTTCAGTGTCTGAGAAGTTGTGAATGGTGCTGAACATTGTGCTATCATCAGCGAACATCCCCACTTCTGACCTTATGATGGACGGAAGGTCAATAATGAAGCAGCTGAAGATGGTTAGGTCAAGGACACTCCCCTGAGGAATTAGGGTTCCTTGTCATGCAGTGGTCATGTCTGTATCTCTGAGCCAGGGGGCCTAGGTTGAAGTGTTGTGTGATATCATAATATGTCTGAAGATGCAAATTAGAAAATATCTTCCCTGAGGAATTCCTTTCATTATGTTTTGGGATTGAGATGATGGACTTCCAAAAACCATAACTACTTTCCTTCGTGGCAAGTCTGACTCTAACCAGCATAGCGTTATCCACCTGCACCCCCATGGTTTTGCTAGGGGCTGCTTGGTGTCACACTCGGTCAAATGTGCCTTGGATGTCGATGGTAGTGACCCTCCCCTTACTCCGAAATTCCTGTTTAAACCAAGGAACGGTCAGGAATACTTATTAACAGCCCAGCTCACTGAATGATAATCTTGGCACAGATTCGTTGACCAAAATCAGAAAACACATCAGTTCCCAAACCCAATTATGTGTCTGACCCATGTCCCTGGTGGAGAAGGCTTGTTCCTCCAAGTTCTGAGGAGTACAAACCCCTTCACCTTCTTGGCCTCTTCTTAAAAAGATTGTGTAAACCCTTACAGTGTTACAGGTGAAGCCTGACCCAGTCGAACAGCCTGCCAAAGTTAGCAAACCTGAGCAGAGGCAGTGGGGGCTGAACCCAAAGTGGGGCTCAATACTGAGAGGGCCATCCTTTGCAGGGGTGTCCCTGTCTCTTACCAAGCTTTTGGTGAAAAGCAACCAGGTGTTTCCATTCTCCTTAGGTGGATTGGCCAGGTTAAAGTGCCCATAGTGTCCAGGGATGTGCAGGTTAGGGTGGATTGACCAGGCTAAACTGCCCATAGTGTCCAGGGATGTGCAGGTCAGGGTGGATTGGCGATGGGGAATGCAAGGTCACTGGGATAGAGTAAGGGGGTGGGTCTGGGTGGGAAGCTCTCTGGAGGGTCCGTGTGGATTTGATGGGCTGAATGGCCTGCTTCCACACTGTAGGGATTGTATGATTTGAAGTACTGGGTGTGGCAACAGATCAATGGGGTGCTGGTCTCTGAGCTGCCGGCTGGTGTTGCTCCTTTGATGTTCGAAGTGTGATGAATGTTTTGAGAGAGCAGTGCCACTGAATGCTAGCAGTGTGACATCAGTCACTGCAATGAGATGACACATATTAGTTCCTCTTGAGGTAACTGCTGGAGATGCCTGGAGTCCAGGGTTCTGTGTGACAGTCCTGTGCAGTGGTACCATACGATGTTAGTTTACACTCCTAAGGGCATTAAACAATCAATGAGGGCAGCCACCCAGCATCCATTCCCTGGAGCACTGCAGCCAGGATCTCTGATTGGCACTGACTTCTGCAGCCACTTCAGTCCAGGTCACATTCATCAGTCAGAATGGCATCTTGTTGCCATCCATCAGGACAAGGATCTCCCTTCTCTCTGGGACAGCTTTCAGGACAGTCTCTAGGGAGATACAGCCATAGAGTCATACAGCACGGAAACAGACCCTTCGGCCCAACCAGTCCATGCCGACCATAATCCCAAACTAAACTGGTCCCACCTTGCGCTTGGCCCATTTCCCTCCAAACCTTTCCTACCCATGTCCTTATCCAAATGTCTTTTAAACATTGTAACTGTGAACACATCTACCACTTCCTCAGGAAGTTCATTCCTCACACAAGCCACTTTCTGTTTAAAAACGTTGCCCATGTCTTTTTCAAATCCTTTTCCTCTCACCTTAAAAATATGCCTCCTCATCTGGAAATCTCCTAGCCAGGAGAAAAGACACCTGCCATTCACCTTATCGATACCCCTCATGATTTTATAAATATCTATAAGGTCACCCCTCAACCTCCTATGCTTCAGTGAAAAATGTCCCAGCCTATCTAACCTTTCTTTATAACTCAAACTCTCCAATCCTGGTAACATCCTGGGAAATCTCTTCTGAGCCCTCTGCAGCTTAATAATATCCTTCCTGTAACACGGGTGACCGTAACTGCACACAGTACTACAGAAGAGGCCTCACCAACATCCTGTACAACCTCAATACGACATTCCAACTCCGATACTCAGAGGTCTGAGCAATGAAGACATGTGTGCTAAATTCCATCTTAACCACCCTGTCTACATGTGATGCAAACTTCAAAGAATTATTATGATTTTATTATTATGTTTTAAGGTGTGGCACCATTTGTTGCAGGGTCTCTGACATCTCCAGGGCTGACTCGGGGATGGGGAACGTTGTTGCTGCCAGGTTGGAGGGATTGAGATGCTGTCTGAGTGTCCATTTAACCACGATGCCCGAATGTTAGAATCTGAGAAATCTAAGTAGAGTGTAGAATGTTATGCCCATTGTGCAAACACCTACAGGGTTCACGAGGAATCACTGATGAATCTCCTCATTCGGTCTCAGTGAATAACAGACAATGGCCTGGCCATGAGCTGGAACTCATCACCTGAGCCCTTTATCAAATAGACCCAGAGAGATCCCTTGTGGAACACTAGCAGTGTCCCTGCTCCTAGATTAGGAGGGCTGGGTTCAAGTCCCACTTGCGTCAGAGGTGTGTGGTAATATCTCTCTGAACAGCCTAATTAGTAAATAAAGCAAACACAGAGTCGGGTCTGTCCCAGGCTAGGAACCTATATACACTGCAGTTAGTGGCTGTATTTTGGTGTTCACCAATAAATGACATTCCTTTCCAATCAGGTATCTTCCATTATTACACCCATAAGCATTTGCACACAGAATGAGCTGAGAAGAATCTCACTGTGTGATCCATGCTGTATAACTGAAAGGTCTACCACACTGGGGCTGAATATGTGCAGAGTTAGGAATATCTGGGTATAAGGTACTGGAAGTGAGAGATATTATTCTCCCGGGTCGATGCTGTAATAGAAGGATTGGGAATAGAGGAGAGGACGACAAACAAAAAACAGGTACACCGAGCTCTCTTGAATTCACTTTCAATAAAACCATTTACTGAGGCTCAGATTTGCAGAGTGAAATCCCCAGTCAATAGTTCAGTAATGGTTCCCTCTGAGCTGCGTACTAGTGTGAACCATCCCTCCCCCAGTCATCCTTGACATTTATTTCTGGTTTCACTTACAATCTGTGTGAGACTGATGTAAGTCCTTCAAAATTTGTAATCTAACTAATGGAGCTTATGCTGCAATCGAGCCATCACTCTCTGTCTCCAAACCCACAGTTACTGTGTCTGGTACACACGCTGTCTAACCAATAAAATCTTCAGTCTCAATCCTTTCCCCACTCCCCCCTACTCTGATATATACCCAACAGTACACTCCTTCTCCAGACCCCATCCACACACTCCCCCCAGTGCCACAACTTCCCAAAGGCATTCTTGGCCCCTATCCCCCAACCATGGTTTTGTGGTGAATGTAATACTGCCAGTGTACTGGGAATCCAGAAGCGTGGATTAATGTCCTATCAACAGGATTTAAAAACCAATCACAGCAACTGAGCAAACCCAAAATTCAATCATTTAACAGATCAAGAATAAAATGGACAACATGGTGGCTCAGTGGTTAGCACTGCTGCCTCACAACCATGCTAAATTGTCCAGAGATATGTAGGATTAGCCATGGGAATGCAGAGTTTCAGGGATAGGGTAAGGGACTCTGAGTGGGATGTTCTTTGGAAGGTCAGTGCAGACTCAATGTGCTGAACAGTTTCTTTCTGCACTGTAGGGATCTGATGATTTGTTTGTGAATTGCAATCTTTTGGGAGACAGAAAATACAGCAGCTAGTTTACATACACCCCACTAACCTCAGTAGCTACAAAGTGGTAATGACTCAGATCATTTGGTTTTTAGCGATGGTTTTTAGTTCAGGGTCAATATTGGCCAGAAGACCAGTGAGAATTCCCTTGTTCTCTGCCATGTTATCTCACAGGGCTTTTTACATCCACCTGAAATGGTAGACAGGGATTTGGGTTTAACATTGCATCTCAAAGTCAGTATTTCTGGCAGTGTAGCACTCCCCCAGTACTGCACTGCAGCATCAGGTATCGGAGCCACGTCCCTGTGACCCAGACAGTGCTATCCACTCATTCACCCAGTTCACTGCCTTGTGCAGCCTGCAATGTGCGAGCTTCTGTAAAACCGACCTAATGGCACAAGTCTAAATGGTTCTCGAATCCACGGCGCCCCAGGACACTGTGAATATCTGGGTGGATCCAAAGATATGACACTTGCTCACCTTTTCAATTGAATATCTCACTGTGCCGAAAGCAAGATCATGTTTGTTTGAAACTTGTTTTGAAGGATAAACATGATTATTCTGCCAGGTGCAGGGATTTCAAAACACTGTTGAAAAGGTCACCTTTTCTTTTAATTATAGTTTATACTGAGGCAACACTATGGTTTAATCAAAGGTCTGGCTGACTATGTTCCAGAAGCCCTTTAAAGATCAAAAACAACCTGCATTCCACATCGCCCTGAGTATAAACACCCCAAAGTGCTTAACTGAAGCTACTATTGGGCAACATTAGGCACCAAGGGATATAGGGGTGGACCCTCACTCAGTTAGGTGAGGTTGAAGGAAAATCTTAAAGAAAGAGTCAAACATTTGGGAAGGGAATTGAGAGCTCAGGTCTCAGGCAGCCGTCAGCATGACCAGCAACGGAAATTGGGAATATCCAGAATTATGCAAACACCAAAACTTCAGAAGGTTCGATCACACGGAAAATTCCACCATCCGTGACCACTTCTTTTTTCCAGTGAATAATCATCTTCCCATTCTGTGCACGCAGTCTCAACATCAAATATCTGTCATTTATTATACTTCCTTCATCCTTGAATCCGAATCTTACAGCATTCTGTTTAGACACACAGGGTGTCACTTCCCGCAAGAGACTTATTTCTGTGAGATTACTATTGCTAAAGCCACCAATATTGACTACAAACCCACTGACTCTCATAATTACCTGGTAATTACATCCTTACACCCTGCTTGCTGTAAAGACTCTATTCCATTCTCCCATTTGCTCTGTCTCCACTGTATCTGTTCTGATGATGCTACCTTTCTCAGATGGGCCTCAGAAATGATACCCCTTTTCCTCGACCAAGGATTCCCCAGCACCATGGTTCAGTGGGGCTTCAGCCCTGCCTGAGCCATCTCCTTTCTACCCTCACCCCTTTCATTCCCTCCCACAACAATGATAGAGCCAGCCCGCGGGTCCTCACCTACTAGCCCAGCAGCCTCCAAAGCATCATTAGCCACCACTTCCACCACCTCCAATGGAATGCCACCATCAGACACATATTCCTCTCCTTTCCCTTGTCAGCCTTCTGCAGGGACTGTTCTCTCTGGGATATTCTAGTCCATTGCCTACACCTCCCCACAGCCTCATGGCACCTTCTCCTATAACCCCAGAAGATGTAACTCCTGCCCATTTACATCCCCCTTCCTCCTTATCCAGGGGCCCAACACAACCTCCAGGTGAAACACTTCACTCAATCTCGTCTCCTCTACTCACTGCTCACGATGTGTCCTCCTCAACACTGGAGAAAGGAAACACAGACTGGGCAATCACTTTGTGTAACACTTACATTCTGCAAAAAAGACCCTGAGCTTCGAGTTGCCTGCCACTTCAACACCCCACCCTGTTCCCTGGGGGTGGCACGGTGGCTCAGTGGTTAGCACTGCTGCCTCACAGCATCAGGGTCCCAGGTTCAATCCCAGCCTTGGGTGACTGTCTGTGTGGAGTTTATACATTCTCCCCGTGTCTGCGGGGGTTTGCTCCGGTTTCCTCCCACAGTCCAAAGATGTGCAGGTTAGGGTGGATTGGCCATGCTAAATTGTCCGTAGTGTTGGGTGCATTAGTTAGAGGGAAATGGGTCTGGGTGGGTTACTCTTCGAAGGGTTGGTGTGGACTTGTTTGGCTGAAGGGCCTGTTTCCACACTGTAGGGAATCTCTGTCTCAGGCTGCCTGCAGTGCTCCAGCGAAGCTCAGCGCAGACCGGAAAAGGAACATCTAATTTTCCACTTGAGGACCCTGCGGTCTTCTGGACTTAACTTTGAGTTCAATAATTTTCTGACCTGAACACATTCTTCCATGGCCTGCACCCACCCCCAAACCCCAGGCCGTGTCATCACATGGACTGCTCTCAACGCAGCCAACCCATTTTCACCCACACCTCAGTCCCCATCAGCAACTTTCCTTTCCATCCGATATACCATCAATCCCTTTATCTGCCTAACTGTCTTGCTCTCTGAAATAACTGCATAGAGTTCTCCCTCTGGGCTCCATCTCAGCCTATCACTTACTCCGATACCTCTCCCATCACCACCACTCCTCCACAAGAGCTGAACGCGATTCTCTGCCTTTTTTATGAAGATTAAAGGTGTCATCTCAGCTTTTATAGTCAGTGCATCTATTTCTGAAGCCTGAGATCCAATATGCTTCACGAAACACTCTCTCACCATGTTCTGTCACCTTTGTAGATTGTAAACTTGTACCTTCCCAGGGTCTATGCAATGTCCAGAGCTGGGTTGTTAAACCTACATTGCCTTTTGCTATTTACAGGCTTTTAAACCTTTGTTCTGAGTGGGCCACTTTCAAGCTCTGACCCATTTCACCACATAATGTTGCAGATAATATTTTCCTTTTGAAAGAAACACTCTTCCCTTGGAAGTGTTTTGTGAAGTTTCTTATTCGTTCGTTGAAAAGAATGTTTTGAACTCAGAAGTCCTTTCCACACAAGAATCGCTCTAAATTACAGGGGCTGTTAGAAAAAGAAAATGCATGTATATAACGCCCTTCACAAGATTTGCCTCTGCAATTCGAATCATAAATCTATGACACAGCAGCAGGCCATTCAGCCCATTATACCTCTGCTGTCTATTTGAAACAGATACACTTTCCAATCCTTCATAGCCCTGCAATTGTTCTCACTTAAATCTACTTCCTCAACCTTTCCAAAGAGGACAGTCCAGTTGTTTAAACATAATCCTTATCTCCCATTGACTTATTTGAGAATCATTGTAAATCCAGCGTCTCTGGTTACCTTCGCTGCTGGCAATGGGAACTGTTTCCCAAACCCTCCCTCGATTTTGAACAGTCACTCTCCCCTTAATCTCCACTGCTCTGAGAAAATGATGCCAGCTGCACCTCTATTAATGAACTCCTTTAGCCCTGTTGGCATGTTCCACTCATCCTTACCCACACTCTCTCCAGGGCCCAGACAACCTTCCCAAAAATGTGATGCCCCAAATTGGACACAATGCTTTGACTTTCTGTCATTAGTTTCTCTGTTTCTCAATGGAAGTATTCCACGTGCCTTCTTAATAACCTTGTTCCATTACCTTCAAAGACTTGTGTGTGCCCAGGTTCCTTGGTATTTCAGTTCCTCCCCTTCCCAGTTTTTACCACTTGCCAGTTTACACCAGCTCCATACATTGTCCCTTCACTTAAAAATTGACACCTTCAGCTCAATCCTCCACGTTTTCCCGCTTTCTCATCTTCCCAGTCTATCCATCTCCTTTTGAGGTTTGGCACAATTCTTCTTATGACATTCTTCAATTCCCGCCTCAGGCGACTGACTGTGTGGAGTTTGCACGTTCTCCCCGTGTCTGCATGGGTTTCCTCCGGGTGCTCTGGTTTCCTCCCACAATCCAAAGATGTGCAGGTCAGGTGAATTGGCCATGCTAAATTGCCCGTAGTGTTAGGTAAAGGGGTAAATGTAGGGGAATGGGTGCGTTGCGCTTCGGCGGGTCGGTGTGGACTTGTTGGGCCGAAGGGCCTGTTTCCACACTGTAAGTATTCTAATCTAATCTAATCTAATCCAATCTAATTTGACCTGCACTGTCTGCAGACTTGAAAGTTGATTTCTCTTTCCTCAAGTCCAGATCATCTTTATATAACAACAATGACCCTAAAACTGAACCCAATGTGATGTCCTTACTGTATTTGTTCCAGAGAGGAGAACATCCATTCAGTCCTCACCCTACCACCTATCCCTCATGCCTTAAGCTGGCTTGGGCATTCTCAGTTCCTGTATGACAGTGAAAGCCCAAGAAATCATTGATCAACTTCTGTTCCAAGTCAACTTGGGGCAAGTCCTGAAGGAGATTGTTTCACATCAAGGTTCTTGTTGAGTGAGGTGACACACCCAAAGAGATACAGATGTTGGAGATTGATGGTTTTAGAGACAGCAGATTGTAAACTGAGGCTTGTGTATTTTACGATCCTGATGTATCTGTGCAACATGACCAACTGAGGGGCCATTGGTTACAATCTTCCATCTTGGTTAATTGCAAAGTGCAGGAACCAAAGAGTTTTTCCATGTTTGAAAGCTCACATAGCAAGAGAGTTCTACGATCTGAGCTTGATAGTTAAATTGATGAACTTATCACATTCCTTTCACGAGATCAATAATATTTGATGATTTGTTGAACAAACTCTCTCGGGACAGCTGAGATGCATTGAGCTTCACGTCGAAGTTGTTTTTATCGATCCCTGAAGATTGTGGACGCTGAGCTGCTTGCTCTCCTTCCATTTGTGCTCAAAGCCTCCTCTCTGTCAAGATTTACCATTTATACCATCAATGTTGACACAGGCTTGCAGATCAATTCAGTGCCATTCACACCTGAAGCAGAGATGCAATCCCACGCTGGATGAGAGAGTCAATCAAAGCTCCAGCTATACTCGGAGATGAAGTGAAAAGTCCCACCTTACTAGCCCCCAGCATCTGCAAAAACATTTATTACTTGTTAGCATCAAGATAAAATAGAATATCCAATGACTACCACATTGTGGTGTGTGGGAGCTTGCTGTGCTCAGATTTGCTGCTCTATTTCCTTTAATTCAACGGTGTTGATGTTTCAATAAAGTAGTTAATCAACTGTAAAGCACTTTAGAACACACTGCGGTTAACCCTAAGGTTACAACTGGCACTATAGAAGTGTACGTCTTTCATCTGTTAGGGTATACAGAAACTGATCAGAACCGGTGATACACCTTTCTCAATTATCATGTGCATAGACTCATGCAATGTGGAAAGAGACCCTTCGGTCCAACCAGTCCATGCTGACCCATAATCCCAAACTAAACTAGTCCCACCTTCCTGCTGCTGGCACATATACATCCAAACCTTTCCTATCCGTGTACTTATCCAAATGTCTTTTAAACATTCTAACTGTATCCACTTCCTCTGGAAGTTCATTCCACACACATATCACTGCCTGAGGACAAAAATTTGCCCCTCATGTCTTTTCTTAAATCTTTATGCATTCACCTTAAAAGTGTGACCCCCTGTCTTGAAGTCCCCCACTGTAGGGAAAAGACATCTGCAACTCACGTTATCCATGCCCCTCATGATTTTAAAAACCTCTATAAGGTCACCCCTCTAACCTCCAACACTCCAGTGAGAAAAGTCCCAGTTGATCCAACCTCTCCTTATAACTCAAACCCTCAATTCCATGAATCATCCCGGGAAATCTCTTCTTTCAGTCTCAAGTAAGGCCTCAAACTTCTCAAAGTGTGTCACAGCAGGTGATGACCACTGTAGGAAAGTATAGAAACTCAGAAGCCAAAACATGTACAGCAGGATCCCACAAACAGAGGGATTGAATATTAAGATGCCAGTCCTTATTGCAGTGCATGTTATTTCAAATACATCATTCCACAGGGCTCAGTATCTCCTCCAAACCAGATCCCCCAGGATCTTGCTTGGTCTCTTCCGTTGTACCATTGTTTCTTTCCTGACAGTACAACATGCTATGGATGACAAGAGCTCTGTATGTACATGTTTATGTACATGTTTATGTACATGTTTGTACATGTTTATATTTGTACAGGGAATGTGGGCATTCCTGAATAGGCCAGATTTATTTCCCGTTCCTAATTGCCCCATTGAGAAAGTGAGGGTGAGCTGCCTTCTTGAACCGCTGCAGTCCATGTGCTGTGGGTTGACCCACAATGCCCTTAGGGAGGGGGTTCCATGATTCTGACTCAGCCACACTAAAGGAACAGTGATATATTTCCAAGTCGGGATGGTGAGGGACTTGGAGGGGAACTTGAAAGGGGGTGGTGTTCCCATGTATCTGCTGCCCTTGTCCTTCTAGATGGAAGTGGTCGTGGGTTTGAAAGGTGCTGCCTGAGGATCCTTGGTGAGTTTCTGTCGTGCGTCTTGTAGATGGTACACACTGCTGCTACTGAGCATCAGTGATGAAGGAAGTGAATGTTTGTGGATATGGTGCCAATTGAGGGGGGGCTGCTTTGTCCTGGATGGTGATGAGCTTCTTGAGTGTTGTTGGAGCTGCCCCCATCCAGGGCAAGTGGGAGTATTCCATCACACTCCTGACTTGTGCCTTGTAGATAGTGGACAGGATTTGGGGAGACAAGGTTTGAGGTACTTGCTGCAGGATTCCCAACCTCTAACCTGCTTTTGTTGCCATATTATACACTTGACTGGTCGAGCACAGTGTCTGGTCAATGGTAACCCCCAGGATGTTAATAATTCAGTGATGGTAACACCATTGAATTTCAAGGGGTGAAGATTAGATTCTTTCTTGTTGGAGATGGTCATTTCCTAGCATTTGCTGCAGTTACACGTGGACCACTTCAGTATCTAAGGATTGGGAATGGTGCTGAGCATTGTGCAATTATTGGCGACCATCCCCACTTCTGACCTTATGATGGAGGGAAGGTCATTAATGGAGCAGCTGAAGGTGGTTGGACCTAGGACACTACCCTGAGGGACTCCTGCAGAGATGTCCTGGAGCTGAGATGACTGACCTCCAACAATCCCAACATCTTCCTGTGTACCAGGTATGACTCCAACCAGTGGAGAGTTTGTCCCCTGGTACCCACTGATTCCAGTTTTCTCAGGGCTCCGTCATGCCCTGATGCTCAAATGAAGCCTTGATGTCAAGAGTCATCTCTCTCACCTCCCTTCTGGAAGTCACTCTTTTGTCCATGTTTGATTCAAGGCTGTAATGAGGTCAGGAGCTGAGTGGTCATGGGGGATCCCAAACTGGGTGTCACTGAGCAGGTTATTACTGAGCAGGTGCTGCTTGATAGCACTCTCTATTCGATTCTCCTGCTCCTCGGATGCTGCCTGACCTGTTGTGCTTTTCCAGAACCACTCTGATCTAAACTCTGGTTTCCAGCATCTGCAGTCCTCACTTTTGCCTAGCACTGTCGATGACCCCTTTCATCATTTTACTGATGATGGAGATGGATTGATTGGGCAGTAATTGGACCGGTTGGATTTGTCAAGCTTTTTATGTATGGGACATACCTGGGCAATTTTCCACATTGTCAGGTAGATGTCAATGTTGTAACTGTACTGGAACAGCTTGGATAGGGGAGCGGCAAGTTCTGGAGCACAAGTCTTCAGTACAACTGTACAATGTGTCAGGACCTGTGGGCTTTGCAGTGAAGACTGGTATCTGTAAAGCTGGGGACCGCTAGAGGAAGCCAATCCACTCGGCATTTCTGGCTGAGGTTTCAGCCTCCTCTTTCACACTGATGTGCTGGGTTCTTCCATTGGTGAGGTTGGGGAGCTTTCTGCAGCCCCCACCTGCTGTTAGTTGTTTAATTGTCTACCACCATTCCTGACTGGGCATGGTAGGGTTTCAGAGCTTGGTTGTGAGATTATTAAGCTCAATCTGTTCCCAGGTATCCTGATATGTACAGAATTGCACCGGGTCACCAGGAGCTAGTCACTGATGTTAAGAATGTGAGAGATTCAAGGGAGCGGTATCAAGAAATCAGTGCTCACATAAAGTTATGGCTGTGTTCCTGTGAATCAAGATTTTAAGTGAAATAACTTTAAGTGTGATATTAATTCCCATAGGAATCAACACTCAAGCCAGGGTTAGGTTCCCACGGACATTGTTTTAAACCGTGAAGTAACCACGTTCAGGCTGAAGTACTGTGCCATTAATGTGCCGTACTCTGTACAGTATCAGAGCTGCAAATGTGTTGCTGGAAAAGCGCAGCAGGTCAGGCAGCATCCAAGGAACAGGAGAATCGACGTTTCGGGCATAAGCCCTTCTTCAGGAATCGGGCTTATGCCCGAAACGTCAATTCTCCTGTTCCTTGGATGCTGCCTGACCTGCTGCGCTTTTCCAGCAACACATTTTCAGCTCTGATCTCCAGCATCTGCAGTCCTCACTTCCTCCTCTGTACAGTATCACTCCAGCTCACGGCAACAAGAGTATGAGTCAGTGAGAAGAATTATCTGGGCAGGAGCACCAGGGGAGTACTTCCTGTGTACTAGGGGCTATATAAATGCTAATATTTGTTGTTGAGCTCACTCCCACCCACAATAGTAAAAGAAACTGTGAGATTTCATTGACAGAAGGCTGACTGATGTAAGGGATTGTTGATGAATAATTTAAATAAATAGTTAGTATAGAGGCCTTGACACCTGCTCACTGCTTTTAAAGAATCCATTTACCGCCATTAGCGTCTCCCTAGTAGATTTACTTTCCACATTTGTACTGGGAGCTTGGCTGATTGCAGTGCAGTGGTAGTGTCCCTAGCTTTGGACCAGGAGGCCTAGGTTAAAGTCCCACCTGCTCCAAAGGTGCATAATATTTGATTAGAAAATAGTGTCTTTTTTTAAAGTCAGTCCCACAACAAAGGTTTTTATTCTAACTAACATTGATTCTGACAAAGGTTGTGATTCCAAACCCCTGTCCTTTCAGACACTGCCTGATTGACTGAATGCAGAATTCCTACGTTTGCTGTTTCTACCTGAAGTGAATAACCACTCAGACACCCCCCACCACTCAGCAAGTGCTGATCTTCTGTTTCGTTTCTGTTCATCAGGAATTGATTCACCCCCAACATCTCCTGCAATCCACCAATTTGTTTTTTAAATGGGATATGGCAAAGCTATTTAATGACTGAAGCAATGTTTTTATAAATTACTATCGTTTAGCAAGTGCAAGTCCCAGGAACGAAGCTCTGGCCTCCTCATTAGCTGAGTTTAAGGTGCTATTTAATCTATAGATAGGGACACTCCTTTAGAATGTCCATCAGAACTGAATCTTATCTGCATTCAGTTTAAATCATCGAGCTCAGCTCACCACACAGATTCACATAGTACAGAAGGAGGCCATTCGGCCCACTATGCCCATCCCTGTGTTGGTTTTGCTCAAACTATACAAGGCACTCAACAGACCATGACGGGAAACTGTCAACTGTTGTGGCCTATTGTCTAAGGAAAGAGAGACTGGCATTGGAGGCGGTCCCGAAGGTTTTCTAGGGATATAGAGAGGGGCAGTGGCTTACTGGTTAGCACTGCTGCCTCACAGCGCCAGGGACCTAGGTACAATTCCACCCTCAGGAAACTGGCTGTGTGGAGATTACATATTCTCCCCATGTCTGTGTGAGTTTCCCCCCACTGTTCAAAGCTGACTGATTGGGTGGATTGGCCATGGGAAATTGCCCATGATGTGCAGGCTAGGTGGATTGGCCATGGGAAATGCAGGGTTATGGGGCTACAGCAGGAAGGTGGATCTAGGTGGGATGCTCATTGGCGGGTCAGAATAGACTTGATGGGCTGAATGGCCTGCTTCCCCACTGAAGGGACTCTTTAACCCTCTTGTGAGGTGAGGTTGGGAAGTGAAGAAGAATGTGAGACCAAGTCACTGAAAGTTTCAAGATACAGCTTCAATACTGAAAGTTTGTTTCACCTTGTGGGAGTGCTTCGGACCAGAGTAAGGGATCATCCAATTAAGACAGAGATGAGGAGGAATTTCTTCTCTCAGACCGTGAAGAGTCCTTTGTCACAGAGGGCTGGGTCATTAACTATGTTCAAGGCTGGAACAGAGAGATTTTTAGTCAGGAACGGAATTATGGGCTAGAATGTAGAATAGAGTTTAGAATTAGGTTTATTGCTACTTGTACACAAGAAGGTGTTTGGTATGCTTTCCTTTATTGGTCAGAGTACTGAGTACAGGAGTTGGGAGGTCATGTTGCGGCTATACAGGACATTGGTTAGGCCACTGTTGGAATATTGCGTGCAATTCTGGTCTCCTTCCTATTGGAAAGATGTTGTGAAACTTGAAATGGTTCAGAAAAGATTTACAAGGATGTTGCCAGGGTCGGACGATTTGAGCTACAGGGAGAGGCTGAACATCCTGGGGCTGTTTTCCCTGGAGTGTCAGAGGCTGAGGGGTGACCTTATAGAGGTTTATAAAATCATGAGGGGCATGGATAGGATAAATAGACAAAGTCTCTTCCCTGGGGTGGGGGTGAGTCCAGAACTAGAGGGCATAGGTTGAGGGTGAGAGGGGCAAAATATAAAAGGGACCTAAGAGTCAATTTTTTCACACAAGTGGTGGTACGTGTATGGAATGAGCTGCCAGAGAATGTGGTGGAGGCTGGTACAATTGCAACATTTAAGAGGCATTTGGATGGGTATATGAATAGGAAGGGTTTGGAGGGATATGGGCCAGGTGCTGGCAGGTGGGACTAGATTGGGTTGGGATATCTGGTCGGCATGGACAGGTTGGACCGAAGGGTCTGTTTCCGTGCTGTACATCGCTATGACACTACGACTCTAAGTACAGGAGTACGGTGAAAAGTTTACAATGTCCCCCTCATAGCACAACGTAGGTGCAAAGTACCTAAGTATAAATCTTATATAAAAAATAGAGAAATAAAGAAACAACTGTGATATAATCGTACTGTTGTTCATGATATTAGTTAGAAAACCAAGTACTAAAGTTAAAAAGATAAACATTACAGTCTTTCGATAAAGGGCCTGCAGTAGAACGACACAGGTTATGGAGAAAATGCAGGAAAGTGGAGTTCAGACTTATCAGGTCAACCATGATCGTATTGAATGGGAGAACAGACCCAACGGGCTAAGTGGCCTCCAGCTGCTCCGACATTATTTGGTTTTAAGGCTCTGTGGAAGAGCTGTTCTAATTCGTCACTGTTCACATGTTCAGGAGTGAAAGCCTTGGCTCCTCTGAGTCTCACTGAGAGACCGATGCTCTCCTTGCTGAGGTCAGCTTCTGCAGCTCAGGCAAACTGTGAAAGTTGGGAGACTCCTGACCACGCAGTCCAGTTACTCATCGCCCCAACTCTTCAAACTACAAGAGTTTGAATCTCCTCTCGCCAAAGATTATTGAAGGATTCCAAATGTTTTCAACTTAGGTACAAAATCAATCCTTGACAGAGTCTGTAAGGCCGAGGGTTGTGGGACTGAGGAGATAACTCCAGTACCTTACACAGAGAGTAAGCAATATGGGGACCAAACCCTTCAAGAAAAGAAATCTGATGTTTTTAATGTAATTCAGGACAGCATTAGCAAATAGAACAGAATCCCTACAGTGTGGAAGCAGATCATTTGGTCCATATTTGACACTCTTAAGACATCCCCCACAGGCCCATTCCCCCTATCCCTGTAACCCTGCATTTCCCATGGCTAACCCACTTAGCCTGCACATCAATGGACACTATGGCCATGCCACCTAACCTGAACATCTTTGGACTGTGGGAGGAAACCCACACCGACACGGGGAGGATGTGCAAACTCTACTCAGACGGTCACCCAGGGAATCGAACCTGGATCCCTGGTGCTCTGAGGTAGCAGTGCTAACTCAGAGAAGGGCATCATTCCCAGAGAAGGCTTGGTTAGAAGGGTTTGGCAGGTATCATGTAATGATGTAAGGTGGAAGTGGGGGTTAGAATCTAGATTAGAGTGGAGCTGGAAAAGCGCAGCAGGTCAGGCAGCATCCGAGGAGCAGGAAAATTCGATGTTTTGAGCAAAAGCCCTTCATCAGGAATGGGTTTTTGCCTGAGACGTCGGTTCTCCTGCTCCTCGGATGCTGCCTGACCTGCTGCGCTTTCCCAGCACCACACTAATCATGTAAAGATGTATCACCTAAACACTGGGGTGGACCAGAGGGCTATTCTACTGTCTTGTTTATCCAGGTTAGGTTTCAGAGTTGGCGACTGAAAGAACAAAATAAATGGAACGGAGTGAAACAACTGACATTGATCAAGGTCACAGTTCAATGCATTATCTGTTAGAATCATTCTGAGATATTGATGTCCAATATGTAATGCCAGGTTTAACATTATTTGGGGGAAGATCTATGATACAGACTTGACACTGTCATTCTCCAACACCCGTGATTTATTTCTCTCATAAATCCGAGAACACATGTTCTTGTGGTAAGGTAACAGACAGAACAGACAACGCCAACTGCCCGCACTAAAGGGAGTGAGCAAGAACTGACTCATTATTGTACATTAATATCCATGAGTTATATATCAGAGGGAAATACTTTTGTGAACTGTTAGGAAATTGTGAACTGATTTTTTGTCCCAAGTAAAGGTTTATTTTTAGCAAATTTATTTGAATTAAATTTAATAATAATGGGCACTGATGCGACTTGAAAAGTTCAACATTTATTTGGTGTAAAAACACTTCATCTAATTAATAAACACCCACAACAACATCTCATTGCAGACGGTAGTTTGAGAAATTAATCACTGCTGAGCAATCGAGGTCAGTCAACACAAATTCGATTTCTTATTTAGGGAAGAAATTTGGCACAAACTGCTTCACTAAAGATTAAAGCAACCAAAAAGATACAGTGTTGATCAGCAGCAAAATGTAAACATGGACTTCAATTAACTCCAATTTATTTTCCTATTTCCTGCTTTCTGCAGCATCATTTTTGAAAATTTCAATCGCACCAGAAAGTCACTGACCCTTTCACTCTGCTAATCTGCCAGTGAATTGTTCCATCAAGTGATGCAAATGCTGGAAGGTTGGTGAAACATAGAAAGGTCCTCCGATCCTGCTCTCTCCCCATACCCTTTGATCCCTTTAGCCCTAAGAACTATATCTGCTTTATTCAACCTCAAGTCTTCAATGTTTCAAAGTAGAAGCTTTCTCGTTAAATGATTGCCACAAACTTCCCAAAAACTGACCCAGCTCTTAAAACAGCCATTGTTTTCGGGAGGTCCATCCCCAGGTTCAGTCCAGAATGCTCTAATTGCATGGGTAATATTTTGCTTTAATGTATTTTGGTACATTTTGTGAAGACCGAAAGTTCAGAAAAGTGACTCCAAATACAGTGAAGACTGATCTCACCCCATCTCACCTGTTCTTGCACCAGCAACTGCTGAAGCTCTATCCCAACTTAAATCAGTAAAATCAGAGCAGAACTTGGAATAAAATCCAAAAATGCTAGAATTACCCAGCAGATCTGGCAGCTATTCTCTGGACAGAAATACAGTTAATGGACAGAATCTTGGCTCTGATCAATGTGTGGTGATAGACGTAAACAGGGGATCATGGGTTACAGGTTGAGGGGAGACAGGAGCTATATTTCCTTTGACTCACCTAGCTGCTGTACAGACCTCAGAGATCGAATGTTCTGAGACCTAAACTGCACATAATGCTCCAGGTGTACTCTCACTGAGGCTCAATATAACTGCAGCAAGACAGCCCTACAGCTTACTCCAACCCTCTTTCAATGAAAGTCAATTGATCATTTGCCTTCCTCATTGCTTGTTGGACCTGCCTGTTTGCTTTCACTGACATGATGTATGAGGATATCCAGATCCCTTTGAAAATTCACATTTGTCAATATGTCACCATTCACTTCTTTCTAAGGGAAACCTAAATTTCTCTTTACTAATTTGTTTTTCCCATCACATATTTATAAAAGCCTTTATTATCAGTATTTATGTTCCTTGCAATTGTTCTCTCATACTCTATTTTTCCCTTCTTGTTAAACTTTACTAACAATGCTACCCCACCTCCTTTCCCTTTTTGTCTGTTATTCCTGAATAATGAATACCACTGGATGTTCAGTTCCCAAATGTGGCCACCCCACAACCATATCTCCCCAATCACATGTTTCTTTTTGCACTGCTAATTAATCCACTCTACCATGAATGCTCTATGCATTAAGACACAAAGCCTTCAGACTTGTCTTTAATCTTGTGAGCTATCTCAGCTTTGTTTTGCACCATTTGTTTCTCACCCTTGATTTTTATGCTTTCCAGTTTTGCTTCTTACTCTTCTGTCTTTTGTTTCTCTCCTGGCTTCTCCCTTGTCTGGCTCCCTGCTCATCTTCCCATCCTCCTGCCATTCTAGTTCGACTTCTCCCTGATGTCACTAGTAAAGACCCTTCTGAGGGCACTGTTCCTACAAAGAACAATTAATCACAGGAACAAGCCCTTCAGCCCTCCAAGCCTGCACTGACACATTTTGCCCTTCCATACTAAAGCTGTCTTTACTTACAGGATCCACATCCCTCTATTCATGGGTAATCATAGAATCCCTACAATGTGGAAGCTGATGATTTGATCCATCAAGTCCACACCGACCCTCTAAGAATCACCTCACCTGGACCCAATGCCTCCTACCCTAACCCTGCATTTCCCATAGCTAACCCACCCTAACATATACATCTTTGGACTGTGGGAGGAAACCACAGCACCCAGACGACCATGCAGATACGGGGAGAATGTGCAAATTCCACACAGACAGTCACCCAAAGGTGGGATTGAACCTACGTCCCTGGTGCTAGATGGTAGAGTGCTAGCCACTAAGCCACAGTGCCACCATTCCCTTCCTATTCATGATTCTGATCCTGATTCTACCCAGATACTTAGGTCCTTAACGGTTCACCAATTGGTCATTTTGACAATTAATTACTTTAGTGTCTCATTTGGGGCAACCCATTGCCAGAGGTGGTACAAAAATGGCTGCTCATGGATTTTTAGTTTGTAAAGATGACAGAGAAGATTTTCAGTTGCAGTAAGACCTTGTTTCCTCCAGCATTATGGTAAGATCATAAGTTAGAACAATGGAAGCTAAGAGAAGATAAATTCAAGGTAACAGATGGAACAAAGAATCTTACAAATTAAAATACAGCAAGTTCAGGACAAAGTCACAGCCGCAGATATCTCTAACCGCAGTCTGATAAGGGTTGTTTGGGAACAGACAGTCCAAAGTTTGTTGTTTAGCATGAATTAAAAGTATGAACCCTCTGTGGGATCAATGGAGACTCTTTAGGTAATTAAATGTTGAGAAATTGAGAAATGCAACTTATATCAGACAGAGAGCTACAGATAATGGAGAGGAGTCCCATCCCATTGGCAGGAGCTCCAACTGACAAATGGGTAAACAGGTGACCTGTAAATTCCTGAAGAAGGGCATGTGCCCGAAACGTCGAATCTCCTGTTCCCTGGATGCTGCCTGACCTGCTGTGCTGTTCCAGCAATAAAGTTTCAGCTCAGACCTGTAAATGGCACCAGCTTGAAATAGACAAATTAATCAGTGGCAGCTTCCCAAACTAAATGAGTGAATCCAAATAATGAAGGAGACAGTGCGAATGAATTCTTACATCCGACAAACAAAGGCCGAAGGAATGAGACACCGTGTAAAATCTTAGGAATTCAGACAGGATTCTTGAGCTGGGAAAGTGATTAAGTTTCGGTCTTATTAATGGAATTTGAAAAGATGTTTTCTTATTAAGTAAAATAGTGTAGAAATATTTAGAGCAGTGAGAGTAAATTTCAATTTGGAAGCAATCTCTTGTTTAAAACACACTTAGTGCGAGCATGTGAATAGAAGGAGTTATCATTTCAGCTACAAGATACAGGGACAGTGTTTGTTTAACATTCCAAGGTCAGGTGAGAAAGAAGTTGCTCACAACTCGTTGAATAAAGAAGTCTGACATTAAGTGTTACTATATAACTTGATATATAACTAACTTTATATTAGAACTGACAATATGAATTTTATAGCAATGCGTACGAATTAGCATCTTTTTGTATCTCCTGTAGTAACTTCAGGGACTGGAATGAAAATTAATAGGATACATTGTGAGATCCCAAAGACTAGAAGGTTGAGAGGCAACCTTATAGAAGTTTATAAAATAATAAGGGTAGATAGAGTTAATAGTAGTTGTCTTTTCCCTAGGGTGGGAGATTTCAAGACTAGGGGGCACATTTTTAAGGTGAGAGGAGAGAGATTTAAAAAAGGTATGAGAGATAAATGTTTTACACTGGGGGTAGTTCACAAGTGAAATGAACTTCCTGAGGAAGCGGTGGATGTGTATACAGTTATAACATTTAAAAGACATTTGGATAAGTGCATGAATGGAAAAGGTTTGGAGGGAAATGGGCCAGGAGCAGGCAGGTGGGACTAGTTTAGTTTGGGATTATGTTTGGGACGGCCTGGTTAGACTGAAGGGTCTGTTTCTGTGCTGTAAGACTCTGTAACTGGTGATAAAGCTGTATGGTAAACACATTGAGATCATGGGCAAACCTGGGGTTGGCTATAGGGGTTTCAATCAGTGATTGGGCTTTTACAGGACTGGATGTTTAAGTTACAGGTTTGGAACAATGATATCAATGTTATATGCGATTATTATAACTCGAAGGGTGTAAAAGTGTTGTATTCAGCTGGGGAAGCCAGCATGCCACTGACCTCTTCTTCAATCTGAGATGAGTTTAAAAGGGCAGGTGGGCCCCATGTGAAAGCCAGATTCAGAGTGGTCTCTGGCCTCTCCCACTCCCTTGTGGTAAAGGAACTCCAAATAAAGATCAATTTAGAACATAGAAAAGTACAAAACAGAACAGGCCCTTCAGCCCATGAGGTTGAGCCAAGGATTATTCCTAATCTAAAATAAAATAACTTAACCTACGCACCCCTGAATTCACTGCTTTCCAAGTGTATGTCCAGCAGTCGCTTAAATGTCCCTAATGACTCTGCTTCCAGCACCACCGCTGGCAACGCATTCCATGCATTCACAACTCTCTGCATAAAGAACCTACCTCTGACATCTCCTATTATCTTCAAACTATGACCCCTCATGCCAGTCAATCTTACCCTGGGGATAAGTCTCTGGCTATTGACTCTATCCATGCCTCTCATTACCTTGTACATCTTGATCAGGTCACCTCTCCTCCTCCTCTTCTCCAGGGAGAAAAGTCAGAGCTTAGTCAACCTCTCTTTGTAAGATAAATCCTCCAGTCCAGGCAGCATCCTGGTAAACCTTCTTTGCACCCTCTCCAAAGCCTCCACATCTTTCCTATAATAGGGCGACCAAAACTAGACACAATATTCCACGTGTCTTGTACAGCTGCAGCAAAACCTCATGGCTCTTAAACGTAATCCCCCTGTTAATAAGAGCCAAAACACCATATGCTTTCTTAACAACCCTAGCTACTTGGGTGGCAACTTTGGGGATCTACGTACTTGAACACCAAGATCCCTCTGTTCCTCCACACTGCCAAGAATCCTGTCTTTAATCCTATAATCAGCATTCGAGTTCGACCTTCCAAAATGCATCACTCTGCACTTATCCAGGTTGAACTCCATCTGCCATTTCTCAGCCCAGCTCTGCATCCTGTCTATGTCACGCTGCAGCCTGCATAGCCCTTGATACTACCAATCTTTGTGTCATCGGCAAATTTACGAACACACCCCTCAACCTCCTCATCCAATTTGTGCTACTAAACACAGGAATCAGACTCCTTTGTAAAATCCCTCTCCAACAGAGTGCAGGACCTTATTCCTGTGATGGTGATAAGTTCCCCTTCCCATACTTTCCTCACCAATTTTCATTCTGTGCAGTGTCCCATATCTGAGACCTTTCAACTGAATAGTGACCCTTCCTACACAAGCTCTGAATGCACATAAATCAGTAATCTTGGTGCAAAGGCAGTTAATGGGAAGGGTTTTGATCTATTGAAATTCCATAAAGTGGGAACAAATAGGAATCCATTGAAGTAGTGTCAAAAGAGAGTGAATGGAAATGATTTGATTCATTCACCTCAGAACTGCTGAATGTGAGCAGGGTTTGTGTTTTCTGATGTGTGTTTACATGTTGTTTTCATTTCTTTTTCAAAGAATATCTCATATCATTCAAGCAAAATATAGCCCTCACCCATGACATCATTACTTCAGGCAAACATACATTTCAGAATTATTGACTTGTTTTGATCAAAAATCAATCCAGTTACGCAGTCCAAAGAACAGAGAAGATTGCATTAAAGTTTGGCACCACCACCAGCCATTAGGACTTAACTGAATTATGGAGCAAAGAGCTTCTATTCTTAGTCCACTCTGGAAATGCAAGTCCCTTTAAAGGAGCATTTATTCAAATTATTCCATATTTAATACAACGTATTCCTTCTCCGAGCAATGGAAATGATGAATTGATTTTCTACTGTATTGCCCTCCACACTGTTATGTGAAAATTCAGCCAGTGCATTTTAACTCACTGCCTTAAGTCTCCCTGAAATTTTAATTAAATGTATCTATATTTTAGTTTTTATCTCCTCTTCTTTTGTGATAATTCTTTACCTTTTCTTCCTCTTTAACTCTTTCACTGCAGCATTGTGATAGTTCTCCAACTTGTTCCCGTTGTGCAGTTCCCTCAGTCCCTCAAAAGACAAGTCTTTGTATCTGAATTAGAGTCATAGAGATGTACAGCATGGAAACAGACCCTTTGGTCCAACCCGTCCATGCCAACCAGCTATCCCAACCCAATCTAAACTTTGTTTCCAATTTGGAAATTCCTGACATAAAGCTGGCAAAAGTGATGATAAGTTACAATTATATTCCATCTTTGATTGATTAAAATATAAATTGTTAATGTAATGCAATGTTCCTGTTGCTTCAGGTCTGTCAAAATGAGACACCGTAAACCTATAAGTAAGCATTTGAGCATATGAACAGAAGGAGAGAGAGGTAGAGAGGAAGTGAGATCTAAGGTGGAAATTCCAGAATTTACAATCTTGGCAGCAGAAGACACGGTTGCCAATGTTAGAATGATTAAAATCAGGGATGCATATGATGCCAGAGTTGAAAGAATACCATGATCTTAGAGGGTTGTGGGGATGGGAGGAGGGAGTTAGAGTGAAATGAGGCCATGCTTGATTTGAAAATAAGGATAAGAATTTTATAATACAGCATCTTAGAGTCAAACAGAGGCCAGGAGTGGTGGGTGACCAGGACTTAATGTGAAATAGGACACATATAGCAGAGTTTTGAATGAGTCTGGGTTTATATAGCGTGGAGAGAGAGGCAATGACCTATTATTACTGAATTATTAATCCAGAGAATGTTCTGGGGACTCAGGTTCAAATCCCACCTCGGCAGATGTGGAATTTGAATTCAATTTTAAAAATCTGGAATTAAGAGTCTAATGACCATGAATCTATTGTCAATTGTTGGGAACACCCACCTGGTTCACTAATGTCCTTCAGGGAAGGAAACTGCTGTCTTTAGTTGGTCTGGCCTGCATGTGACTCCAGACCCACAGCAATGGGAGTGACTCCTAACTGCTATCTGAGCAGTTGGGGGTGGGCACTAAATGCTGGCCTGTCAAGCAGCACCCTCATCCCATGACTGAGTCAAAGATAGGTGGGGAGTACATTACAAAGAGTCCAATCAGGGTGTAACAAAGGCACGAGTGTAGCTTTGGGTAAAAAAGTGAGCCCTGGCAGGGGCAGAGTTCAGTCAATAACTGAAACTTGTGAACTTGGGCTACCATTATCTCCAGGAAAAATCTGACACTAAGATTGCATTCCGCCAAATGTTCAGCATCAGCCTCTGGCCCAGAGAGGAATGCAGTTGTTGGAGAGTGAACCTAATTTGTGATGGGCACTGAAGACAATGGCTTTGGTCTTCCCAAATTTAACTGGAAGAATTTTCTGCTCGTTGTTGAGCGACAGTGCAGAGAGGCTGCTGCGGGGAGAGCTGCTTGCAATTGATGAACATGTGGAACCTCATGTGTTTCCCCCATCATGGTGCCAAGGGGGCTGCAAATTGATGAGAATTAGGAGGAGGTCAATTCTTGTGACGCTCCACTACTGGAGTTGGACAGAAGAGCTGATGCCTGTAATTGTCTAACTACAATGAAAAAGCCTTCTGTTGTGTTCAGAATAGGTGGCACTGACAAGCCTGCATTTATTAACCAAACCTGCTGGGGATTTGATTGTCTTTAGAACAATTGGATGATTTTCTGGATCATATCAGGAAAGGATGTATGATACGTTGGCCACTGGCAGGAACTAGGTGGATTTTGACAACAGTTAGCAGCTCTCAGTTTTGTTCTGGTACCATCCGAGTTCAATCTGGCACCGTGCCATGATGGAGTTTGAGTTTCGGAGACTAGACAGCTAATCCAGTACCACAGTCAAGACACCCACTATCCTGACCCTCGGCATTGCTTCACGCCCAGTGAGTGAAATGTATTTTTCTCCCACTCACAGATCAAGGTTAGTGTTTGCAGTCTCATGTTTTCATGAAATCCTGATCTTCAGTTCACCCAATGAGAAGTTCATAATTCCAGTCAGTGACCCTTACTATGATGCTTACAGCATCTGACACAATAGTGCGATTATAAATACCTTCTCTGTAAGCTACATTGAGCAGGCAAGTATGAATACTATGTATTGTCTGACAGGTCTAAATAATATGTTCAAAGAAAATCAAAGGTTGTCACTGAATATATAAGAGCATTGTGAAGTTCCTGCATATTACATACTGTAGGGCAACTACATTTTTCACAGTTGTTATGTACAAAATAAAGTCCAAACTAAAACATTTCATCATGGAGGATTGACTCAGTGACAGCAGTAAAGGTGGCAAGTTGCTGGGTGTGGACCCAACTGTGAGGTGGTTTGGAACGATGACCCAAAGGTACATTTCAATTTGTATCAACAATCCAGACTTGGGTAGAAGGAGCAATATTAAAAAAACTTAGCAACACAGGAGAGTATGAGAGCAGTTCCATACATCGCAGAACATAGACAGGATGGTGAAATGGGAAGGAGTGCATCAGGAAAAAATTTAACATAGAATTTTGTGAAGTGAGGCACTTTGAAAGAACTGAGATGGAAAGTCGACATTCTAGAAATTGCATAATTTTGAGACACGTAGTGGAGCAGAGAGACCTTGAGATCCATTAATAGAAATCCTTGACATAAGAATGAGGAAGAAGAGGAGGCTATTCAGTCCCTCGAGCCTGTTCTGCCATTCAATAGAATCATGGCCAATCTCATCATGGCCTCAACTCCAGTATTCTGCCTGTTCCCTTTAACCTGTCACTAATTAAAACTTGTCACTATCTCCTCCCTAAATGTACTCAGTATCCCAGCATCCACCACCCTCTGGGGGAGTGAATCCCATGGTCCTTTGGGAGAAGTAGTTCCTTCCCATCTCAGTCTTAAATCTGCCCCCCCCCCCCCTCCTTATCCTTAAAGCTATCACCTTTTGTTCTAGATTGCCACATAATATCCCCTCCATGCCTACTTTGACAAACCATTTTAGCACCTAACATCAGATTCACTGAGTTCGATTTGGCACCATGTCATGGTGAAATTTCAGTTTAGGATGCTAGACCTACATATCACTATAACCACTATCCTGGCCCCGGCACTGTTCCCTGCCCAGCCAGAGAAATATGTTTTTCTCCTACTCCACATCAAGGTCACTGTTTGATTACAGATTTAATGTTTTCATGAAATCCTGATCTTCAGTTCACCCAGTGAGAAGTTCATAACTGCAGTCAGTGACCTTTACTGTGATGCAGCGATGCAATTAAATCTCCTCTCGAGCTTCCAAACTCTAACAAGTAAAACTTGGCAGGCTACATTAATAAAGTGATTCAAAACATCTGGATCACTGGATTCACTAATAGAGGAATTGATAACAAGATCCACACTGGTCCTCAATGAATCCTCAGTGTCAACGCCACATCTCTGCATCATATTGCATCCAGGAAAGATGCAAAGATCTCCTCAAGGAAACAGAAGAGTTTTACTTGGATGTTGCTTGATGAGAGAAACCTCAAGTGTAATGAGCAGTTGGAAACTTTACAAGAGTTTTTCTTGCAACAAAGGAAGTTGTGCAGTGGAGCTTTTCAATATGGAGAGATTTTGAAAAGTAGCTGCAGCAAAATAATTCTCTCTGGCGAGTGAGTCAACACCAACAGTGGTAGATTTAAATAACTGACAGAAGAATGAGGGGGGAGTTGAGAGATTTACTTTTCACCCAGAGATGGTGGGAATGCAAAACACGTTGTCTGAAAGAGGCAGGCAACCCTCAACCCATTTAAAAAATATTTCAGGTGGCACCTGAAATACTACAGCTTAGATGGCAATTTGAAGGCACATGTGCTGCAGTGGTAGTGTCCTATCTTTGGACCACGAGTTCTGGGTTCAAGTCCCACCTGCTCCAGAGGTGTGTAATTTAATTTCTGAAGTTGTTGCTGAGGTCAGTTCCTGAATTGATAATGTCTTGAAGGGAGGAACTGGAGATAAGCAATCTCTGAGCTGACAACGTACAGTACAAGCTGAGAAAGGTTACCTGAAGATTTGCTTAACCTGCTTTTGGAGGGATACTTGGGAGGTGAAATGTATTCGGTCACAATTCTGACTTTGGGCAGATGGTGGCTGTTCTGAGCAACTTTCGCAATGCCCTCATGTGCTGATCACTCATGACCCAATGTCGACTGTGGTGCAGGGAGATTTTCTAAAGTTTTCAAAAGACTTCAGTGATAGAAATTCAAGCTAAGATAAATACCACCATTCCTTTCTCTTTTTCTGATGCTTTATCCTCCTTCTCAGGATATGAATGCCTTTTGGGCCTTTAAATCCAACTAGGAAACTATTCTGAGAATGAGGGATTTGTAATAATGAAGGTATTACAAGATGCAGACTTCAGTAATTAAGTAGAAAGATAAGTAGAAATTGATTTCGATGAAGAGGTTGGTGCATATGGGTGATAAAGACAGATACATCAGTTGCATTTTCTGTTATTTCATTATTCAAAGTTTTCCCACATTATTTGGAAGCAGATTGAAACAGAATTCAGCAAATAGGCGAAAATAATGTCAGTTCAAGTCAGACATCGGGCAGTAAAGGAAGCAGTTCAAACAGTAACAAGGGAAATGTTTATTATTCCTGGAAGCTGATGTCAAGCTCCCCAAACCAACAGCAAGTTTTCATTGACGTTTGATTAACCCATGTCAAATTCTTGGGTCAACAATAAGGATCTTCCTATTTTAAGCTCTGAATCAATACCCACTGATATCATTCCAAGGAGTAAATGTCCTCCACATCTAAATCAGCAGGTGTAAGACTTAACCAGTCAGTGGTACTCCAACAGAACCAGTTAGTACCCCATTGGCTTTTCATAGGTCACACAACACAGAAACAGACCCTTTTGTCCAACCAGTCCATGCCAACTATAATCCACAAAACTAGTCCCAGCTGCCTGCTCCTGGCCCATATCCCTCCAAACCTTTCCTATTCATGTATCTATCCAAATGTCTTTTAAATGTTGTAACTGTCCCCACATCCACCACTTCCTCAGGAAGGTCATTCCACAGGCAAACAATCCCCATGTAAAAAGGTTGCCCCTTGTGTCTTTTTTAAATCTCTCTCCTCTCACCTTAAAAACGTGCTGCCTGGTCTTGAATCCCCCATCCTAGGGGTCTGCTCCGAGGTATCAACCCCCTTTCCTTGCTGCCATTGATTCTCTGAGGGAGCAGCTTTCTCCAACCCTTCACCCTGACCAGGTGACAGAGGTCAGGGGCATCATTGGCCATCAACCCAGTCGCTTTGTTTCAGTGGCTGGCTGGACGCCATCCCACAACTGATCCCACTCCAAACTCACAACAACCCTAAACTACACCCCTCTCCACTGTCATAGCCCCCATCCCCACCCCCTCCCCTTTACACGCACGCCCCTACTACCCACCCCACCACTTTCTGTAAAACAGTGTCTTCACATCTTTTAAATTTACCCAAGAGGAAGGACATGACCTTAGTTTAATGATTTATCTGAAAAATGGTCATCTGACAGTGCGGCACTCACTAAGCACAGACTGTCTGATAGTGCAGCACTCCCTCAGCACTGACTCTCCGACAGTGTGGCACTCCCTCAGCACTGACCCTCCGACAGTGCGGCGCTCCCTCAGCACTGACCCTCTGACAGTGTGGCACTCCCTCAGCACTGACCCTCCGACAGTGTGGCACTCCCTCAGTATGACCTTCTGACAGTGCGGCACTCCCATAGGACTGACCCTCCAACAGTGCGGCACTCCCTCAGCACTGACCCTCCGACAATGTGGCACTCCCTCAGCACTGACCCTTCGACAGTGCAGCAATTTCTTAGTACTGACCCTCCTCAGTACTGACCTTCTGACAGTGCGGCACTCCCTTAGTACTGACCCTCCAACAGTGCGGCACTCCCTCAGCACTGACCCTCCGACAATGTGGCACTCCCTCAGCACTGACCATTCGACAGTGCAGCAATTTCTTAGTACTGACCCTCCGACAGTGCGCCACTCCCTCAGTACTGACCCTCCTACAGTGTGGCACTCCCTCAGCACTCACCGTCCGACAGTGCGGCACTCCATCAACACTGACCCTCCGACAGTGCGGCACTCCCTCAGCACTGACCCTCCGACAGTGTGGCGCTCCCTCAGCACTGACCCTCCGAAAGTGCAGCATTCCCTAAGCACTGACCCTCCTTATAATGCAGCACTTGCTGATTACTGTCTTTTGTGCTAAATTATCTAAAGTGTGACTTTATTCTCATGTTTCTGACTCAGAGCAGTCCTGGGAATTGGGAGCCCTATCATTTTATTTCTCCAGGTTGCCAAGGTTGACTGTGCACTGCCCGTTACAGCCAGCAGGGGGTGGGGTTTGATGCTGTGACCTACCTGTTCTGTTACTTGTACCTATTGAGAACACTGTGATCACTGTCACCTCACACAATCCCTGGCCATTCAACATCCTTCAGTTGAGTCAACCTAAACAAATTTGGAGGAGATTCCAAGCTGATGTGTAACCCTGGAAGATCTATCTGGCTCACACACTGCATTGGAAAGTGTTAAACAGGCTGGCTCCCATCCTCCAACATATTGATGACATCTGCTAATTTACATAGAAATTTCTCCAAACTGACATCTCCTAAATGTTCGCTAACTGGAAATTTTTCAATCAGTGTTTAGTAGTATTTAGTCGCTCCGTTCTGGCACTTTATCCCTTACTGTGCATCTCTGAGTTCTCTCCTGTGTGGATACTGTCGACTCAGATGAAGGCACACACCCGCTGCCTGAACACAGCATTTAGAGATTGGGTCAAGCAGCTCTGCAAAATTACAGTGAGTGGAAACCCAGTGTTGTTTCTTGTAACTTGTAATGGCAGATGTCAGTTAATGGTGTAGCACCCATGCAATCTATGCCAAGCTCCTGTACAAATACATCAATTCCTCTCACCATCTGCTCACAGTGTTGCCTCTGTAGTCAAAGTACGTGCTTTCACTTATGTCCATCTTTCATGAGCTCGGGACCCATGTCTTACAGCCAAAGAAAGTACTTTTAATGTACAGCGATTGTTGAATTGTAGGAAACAGGGTTAGCACATAGCTACTGAGAACAACAAATGCTAGAGATCACAACTGGTCAGGCAGCATCCATGGAGAGAGCAAGCTAGTGTTTCAATTCAAGATGACTCTTCATCAGAGCACACAGTTAACTCCCATAAACTGCACTGGGATATTGATCACAAGATTTATAAGGTCCCCACTGTTCAGTTGTTCATCAAAGAAAAACAGAGCTGGAAATGTGTTGCTGGAAAAGCGCAGCAGGTCAGGCAGCATCTAGGGAACAGGAGAATCGACGTTTCGGGCATAAGCCCTTCTCATTCCTGAAGAAGGGCTTATGCCCGAAACGTCGATTCTCCTGTTCCCTGGATGCTGCCTGACCTGCTGCGCTTTTCCAGCAACACATTTCCAGCTCTGATCTCCAGCATTTGCAGACCTCACTTTCTCATCAAAGAAAAACGCCATGGTATTGTCAGCGGTTCACCTGACAGGGGTAGATCGGGTCTTAGTTTAACATTCCACCTGAAAGACAATACCTCTGGCAGTGGAGTCAGAACTGGATTGAACTGTCAACTTTGGTTGCCTCTTGAGTGGGACCTAAGAGACAATCCTCCAAGGTCAGAATCACTGAGCCTTGGACAATAGCTAAGCTGAGATGTAGGTTCCTGTTCTTAAAGGGGCACATTGACAGTTTGGATTGAAGATGCATTTACATCAACAGTCCTTGGGTCCTCGTCCAACCAACTCTTTTCAGGAATGTGTTGTGTACTGAGCCTAAACAAGTTATTTCACAAAGAAGCCCAGCATGACTGACCCAAATCTCACAGACCTCACAGCTAGGGAGGGTTGTATTCATTTTCACATACTCTGACCTCAAGGGCACTGAGAACTATTACAACAGTGTTGTTGGGTAACTGGGGAAAGGGCAAAACACAGGCTATTAAAGAGAGTTAGAATCCCTCTTTATGAACATAATCATCACAATGCTGGATTGGAGAAAGCTCATTGGATTTGCCACATGAGAAACAACTTTATAAGTTCAAGCCCCACTAGCAGCATTAGATGAAAACAGTACAATACACTGTGTACAGTATAAACAGTGTGTCCAGTATAATACTGTGTATGATACAATACTGTGTGTACAGTAGTGCTGTGTACAGTATAATGCTGTATGTACAATACAGTGCCGTGTGTAGAGTACAATGCTGTGTGTATAATACAATACTGTGTGTACAATACAGTGCTGTGTGTACAGTATAATACTGTGTGTACAATACAGTGTTGTGTGTAGAGTACAGTACTGTGTGTATAATACAATACTGTGTGTACAGTACAGTGCTGTGTGTACAAAACAGTGTTGTGTATAGAGTACAGTACTATGTGTATAATACAATACTGTGTGTACAGTACAGTGCTGTGTGTAGAGTATAATACTGTGTGTATAATACAGTGCTGTGTGTACAGTACAGTACAGTGCTGTGTGTACAAAACAGTGCTGTGTATAGAGTACAGTACTATGTGTATAATACAGTACTGTGTGTACAGTACAGTGCTGTGTGTAGAGTATAATACCGTGTGTATAATACAGTGCTGTGTGTACAGTACAGTACAGTGCTGTGTGTAGAGTAAAATGTGTGTACAGTACAGTAGTGTGTTCAGTACAATTCTGTGTATAATATAATACTGTGTGTACAGTACAGTGCTGTGTGTACAATACAGTGCTGTGTGTAGAGTACAATACTGAGTGTGCAGTACAGTGCTGTGTGTAGAGTACAGTGCTGTGTGTAGAGTACAATACTGTGTGTACAGTACAGTGCTGCATGTAGAGTACAATACTGTGTGTATAGTACAGTGCTGCATGTAGAGTACAATACTGTGTATAGTACAGTGCTGTGTGTAGAGTACAATACTGTGTGTATAGTACAGTGCTGCATGTAGAGTACAATACTGTGTGTACAGTACAGTGCCGCGTGTAGAGTACAATACTGTGTGTACAGTACAGTGCCGCGTGTAGAGTACAATACTGTGTGTATAGTACAGTGCTGTGTGTAGAGTACAATACTGTGTATAGTACAGTGCTGTGTGTAGAGTACAATACTGTGTGTATAGTACAGTGCTGCGTGTAGAGTACAATACTGTGTGTACAGTACAGTGCCGCGTGTAGAGTACAATACTGTGTGTACAATACAGTGCTGTGTGTAGAGTACAATACTGTGTGTACAGTACAGTGCTGCGTGTAGAGTACAATATTGTGTGTACAGTACAGTGCTGCATGTAGAGTACAATACTGTGTGAACAGTACAGTGCCGCGTGTAGAGTACAATACTGTCTGTACAGTACAGTGCTGTGTGTAGAGTACAATACTGTGTGTACAGTACAGTGCTGCGTGTAGAGTACAATACTGTCTGTACAGTACAGTGCTGTGTGTAGAGTACAATACTGTGTGTACAGTACAGTGCTGCATGTAGAGTACAATACTGTGTGTACAGTACAGTGCTGCGTGTAGAGTACAATATTGTGTGTACAGTACAGTGCTGCATGTAGAGTACAATACTGTCTGTACAGTACAGTGCTGCATGTAGAGTACAATACTATGTGTACAGTACAGTGCTGCATGTAGAGTACAATATTGTGTGTACAGTGCAGTGCTGCGTGTAGAGTACAATACTGTGTGTACAGTACAGTGCTGTGTGTAGAGTACAATACTATGTGTACAGTACAGTGCTGCGTGTAGAGTACAATATTGTGAGTACAGTACAGTGCTGCATGTAGAGTACAATACTATGTGTACAGTACAGTGCTGCGTGTAGAGTACAATACTGTGTGTACAGTACAGTGCTGCGTGTAGAGTACAATACTGTGTGGTCCCACTTTGAGCTTGCTGGCAACCATTTCATTAGAAAATTTCAAACAATGCCAGAGCTTGTAACTCTCGACTCATTGGCAACAAGCAGTGACTCGCCAATGTCAAACTTTCATAATCTCTCACTTAGAAATTACACAGACTTTTATCGACCAAGATGGAGTTTCATACATTTACTGAATCCCAGAACAAACATAATCAGAGTCTCTTTAACGTGTGTGCTTTACTTTCTGAGAATTAAAAGTTCAAGGCATGATCAGGGATGTGAGCTTTGCTGTCTGGACCTATATTTATGTATTGTCCATCCCTAGTTGCTCCTTGAGAAAGTGGTAGTGAGCTGTCATCTTGAGCGTTGCAGTTCATGTGCTGTGAGTGGACACGCACTGCCTTTAAGGAGGGAATTCCAGGATTTTAACCCAGCGACACTGAAGGAGCAGTGATTTATTTCCAGGTCAGGATGGTGAGTGGTTTGTAGGGGAACGGGCAGGGGGGGAGGGGGTTCCCATGGATCAATTTCCATTGTTCTTCCAGCTGGAAGTGGTTGTGGTAGCTGCAGTGGTTCTGAACCACACTGGTACAAATCCTCAGTCTGGGCTGTGCTGATGGGGTGTGACATTTGGGATCAGGCCACTGGACTATTGGAGGGGAGAACAACTCTAGCAAACCAAACAATTGCTGGGTGGGAGTGGGTGAGGGCTCGATAAGGCAGGGTTGTGGTCTTCAATTAGTCAATGACCTGTCTATGTCATTGCTAAGGCCACTAATTTCCAAGCCGATAAACTTATCTGTATGTGTCGCTCCCTTAGTTCACCTGCTGGTGACACTCACATTGCAGCCCTGTTACCTCCACACTTAATGATTCTAATGTACCCCTGCCTCACCTCGCATACCCTGTTCTCCATAAACGTGAGCACTTCCAAAAAGCTGCTACCTGCCTCCTAATTCACACCAAGTCCTGTGCACACTAATCCTCACGTTTACTGACCTCCAGATTAATTAACAGCACAATGTTAACAATCCTAACCTTGTTTTCAATCCCCTCCATGGCCTGCCCCCTCCCTATCTTTGTAACCCCCTCCATGGCCTGCCCCCTCCCTATCTCTGTAACCCCCTCCATGGTCTGCCCCCTCCCTATCTCTGTAACCCCCTCCATGGCCTGCCCCCTCCCTATCTCTGTAGCTTCCTCCACAATCTCACCCCTCTCTCTCTCTGTAACCCCCTCCCCCATCTC
>NC_057750.1:1337261-1357039 GCF_004010195.1 Chiloscyllium plagiosum
CTCCATGGCCTCACCCCTCCCTAATTCTGTAGCTCCCCCCCTGGCCTACCCCCTCCCTGTCTCCATAATCTCCATCAGCTGCAAGTCTCTGAATTACCTGCACATCTCTGATTCTGTATGTTCCCCATTGACAGCTTTGCCTTCTGCTGCCTGGACCAACACTTTAGCTGCACATCTCCCTTTCCATCTTTCCAATGCTCTTCAAGACCTGCTCTTTCACCAAACATTTGGTGATTTTTTAAATAAGTCTCCTGTGAGTCACCTTGGAATATTTTATTACCTTCAAGGTACTATATAAATGCAATATGTTGTTGTCTTGAGACAAGCTTCCAACATGAGGGAGAGCCATTTGTTGAGCTGCCAGGGGCTGAAAGAGAAGATGGGCCGTAGGGGAAGGAGGTAATTTTAGCAGTTGCTTGAGGTTCACTCACATGTTCAAGGCAACAAGTTATGACCATTTCTTCACACATCTTGAAATGAATCTCGTTCATGCCAGTTAATGGGCTACAATCAATACAAATGGAAAGTCAAAATTGAATTTCAGACAAGTTTGATTTCAAGAAATGCTCTAAATAGCATTATAAAATTGATCACATGCTTTCATTGTATTTGTCCTCCATTGTGTTCTCTTCTGAACATGAAACTTTGTTAAGGGAAACAGCGTATAAGTGTACCAGCCTGGAATGATTGGCTGTGACATAATTTGCTTCACTGTGTGGTACAGGCTATTGAAATAGTTCACCAATTACTGTCTCAGGCAACGCTTACAATTCAGTAGTTTGACAATTTTCTGCAAGTCTCTCTGTGCAGTTAATGAGAACAGATTTTATTGGGATTTGTTGGAATTTTATTGGGTTTATTGGGGTCTGTTGGTGATAAACAGTATAAGGGTTAAATAAAACAACCCATGATGGCAGCTGGAATCAAAATGGGGATCATAATCAGCAAAAAAAACATTTATTGATACTCCATTGATCCAGTGTTGGGCTAATATGAGGAAAATTGTTGCATTGTTATTAGGGGGAGGTGTTGTTAATATTGATCTTGCATTGTGCCCCTCCTGCGCAGCCATAACGCCGTATGCCTCGCTCTGTCTTAGCACCCTATGATCTATATATTCTTGTTTACTATGATCTGCCCATAATGCTCACAAAACAAAACCTTTCACTGCACTTAGGTGCATATGAGTACAGTAAATCAAATCAAATCAATGTCACTGCATTTGCAATCCAGAACTCAAAGTTAATGCTCTAGAGATAGGGGTTTGAATCCCACCAGAGCAGATGATGAAATTTCAATTCAGTAAAAATCTGGAATTAAAAGCTAGACCAATAGCACCATGTAACCACTGCCAATTGTCATAAAAACCCACTTGATTCACTAATGTTCTTGAGGGAAAGAAATCTGCTGGCCTTATCTAATCTAGCCCACACATGATTCCTGACCCACAGCAATGTGGTTATTTCTGGGTGATTCAGGATGGTGGGACATCATAATTCTCACAATTACATAGAACATAGAATAGTACAGCATAGCACAGGCCCTTCAGCCCATGATGTTGTGCCAACCTTCTATCCTACTCTAAGATCAAACTAACTTATTTTACTTTCATCCATGTGCCTTATCCAAGAATCGCTTAAGTGTCCCTAATGTCTCTGACTCCACTACCACCGCTGGCAATGCATTCCACACACCTACCACTCTTTGAGTAAAGAACCTATCTCTGACATCTCCCCTAAACCTTCATCCAATCACCTTAAAATTATGCCCCCTCCTGATAGCCATTTCTGCCCTACGGAAAAGTCTCTGACTATTTGCTCTATCTAGGCCTCTCATCATTTTGTACACTTCTATCAAGTCACCTCTCATCCTTCTTTGCTCCAATGAGAAAAGCCTTAGCTCCCTCAACCTTTCTTCATCAGACATGCCCTCCAGTCCAGGCAGCATCCTGGTAAATCTCCTCCACACCCCTCCTAAAGCTTCCACATCTTTCCTATCATGAGGCAACCAGAACTGAACACAATATTCCAAGTGTGATCTAACCAAGACTTTACAGAGCTGCAGCATAACCTCATGGCTCTTAAACTCAAGCCCTCTACTAATGAAAGCCAACACACTGTACATCTTCTTAACAACCCTATCAACCTGGGCAGCAACTTTGAAGGATCTATGGATACTCCACACGACCAAGAATCATACCTTTAACCCTGTAATCTGCACTCACATTTGACCTGCTAAAATGAATCACTTCACACTTTTCCAGGTTGAACTCCATCTGCCAATTCTCAGCCCAGCTCTGCATCCTGTCAATGTCCCACTGCAACCTACAATAGCCCTCCACACTATCCACAACACCACCAACCTTTGTGTCATCGGCAAACTTACTAACCTACCCTTCCACATCCTCATCCAACTCATTTATAAAAATCATAAAGAGCAGAGGTCCTAGAACTGATCTCTGCAGAACACCACTGGTCACCGAGCTCCAGGCTGAATACTTTCCAAACATTATCACCATCTGTCTTCTATGGGCCAGCCAATTCTGAATCCAGACAGCTCGATTTCCCTGTATCCCATGTCTCCTTACTTTCTGAATTAGCCTACCATGGGAAATCTTATCAAACATTCAATGCAGTAACAACATTAGAGTCACTGCAGCACAGAATAAGACCTATTAGACCATCATAATTGTGCAAGTCAAAAACAACAGACTAACTCTTCTAAGGAAGTATAAGCATTTTCAGGCCCTTATGCTGATGGGTTTTACAGGGTGATTATTGATCAGTAATACTACCCATTAATTATGGCAAAAACAAAATGTCAGACCAACTCAGAAAGATTCATTAAATGAGCACAGGACACAAACGTGAGAGAAAGCATGTTCAGGGTAAAATGACCAGCATGAAAGTTCCAGGTAGTCCAAATCATGAGCCAAACGTAAAGAAAGAAATAGGTATCACGTTTGTTTGGGTTCTGGTGGAGAAGGGTTGACCTGTCAAGTTGTTTTTTTTTTCACAGCGCCTTTGGACAAAACTGTCCTTTAATATCCATAATGTGGAATGCAGCAGGTAAAATCTCCCTACGCTTGGTCTGTTCATATGGGAAGGTGTGGATGAAGGAAGAGAAACATCTATGCACAAAGCAATAGAGGTGATACAGCAATATGCAGCAAAATGCCAGCACTTTATAACACTGTTACAGATCATGACCTTCAATATAACATAGATTACTTAAGATGGCTTCTCTCACTGATATTGAAAGCATAACAACCAATCTTCATTATTCTTGGCTAATACATGACTGGCTCCTGAAAACCAAGAATGGAGGGAGGGATACTCTTGACAGAATAAAAATGATTTCTCAAAACCAGTGACATGACACTGAGTCAAACTGAAGGAATAAACTTTCACTCTAGATGTACAGCCTTATCATTGCCTCAGCTCAGCCCACAGTGCCTTACTGCCAATTAATTATTTCTGCACTTCAGTCACCTGTATAAGGACATGAAAGAGGATTCACCTCGTGTGGAATTCAGAGAATGGGAGAATCCAAGAGCTTGATCCAAACCCATTGCAAAGGTCAACCTTGAAAACCAGGGGGAAATAGTTTAATTATTTGAGCAAACTTACATGGGAAGAAATGGGTTGATTCAATAATGATGTCACAAGTTAGATCTCAGCCACATGCCTGGTCCCTTCAGTGAAGATCTGGATAAAGTAAAATTGTAAATTGTCCCAATGTGTGGTTTTAAATTTCTGAGGACAAGGTTGTGGAGTGATTGTTTTCACTCTTAGTGTTTGTCAAATAGATCACACTTAAATCGGTGATGATTTATGTTCCTACTGTATGTGATTATAATCCCATATTACTACTATAGCCAGCTTTAATCACATGTTTCCCTATGCAAATTAAGTTAAATAATAATTGCAAAGAAATCAAATAAAATCTATCCAATGATAGATCATTAACATTTAGTAAAATTCCTTTATTAACGTTTAAAAGCAGTTAAAAAAAATCAGGGAAGAATATTTTAATGAATCGGATTGGCGTGCAAACTGATTATTGTGCATCGCTCCCAAATACTTTATTTAAATCAGGAAACTTCTTGTACAAATAATATTGCGTAAATACATATACGAGCGCCCGTGCTAATGCTAAATGATATCTTCCTATCTTGTCAAAGAACCATCTCCTTGAATTCTCAACCACTCCCCTCCTCATTCTCCCCTCTTAACGGTGCAGTGTATATGTGTGAAATTACGCTACACATTTTGCCTGGCTTTTTTTTTCAAAATATAGAACCAAGGTTGCATACGCCCAGCAAATAAAAATGTCCCCAAATTCTAAAAGTTTTAGCATACTACAGGATATGAAAGCTAATTCTATCTCCATCGAGACACGAAGAGAGAACCGCCTAGCTATATCCTATATTCCCGGTAAAGTTGCTGGGGTAAAATGATGCAGGAAGCAACTTCATTGCTCGCACTGCAATACTGCTCTTAAACACAGGCACATTCCTGCATTTAATAATTGAAACCCCCAACACATTAGTTCAGATTGCAACAACAAACGCAATGGCATTGCAACAGAAATCCTCTGCTCTGATATATTTGGACCCAGACATTCTATGCAGCTTTTTTTAAAAATTAAAACATTCCCAAAGCATAAGATTCATACAGTAAACCAGTGGTGGCACGTTGGAATTCATAATCTATGTTTCAGGGGAAAAATAAGAAGATCCATTAAAATTGAAGGAGAATAAGACATTGCAAGGTCCAAAGGATTTTGTGTTCATGGAGTGCAATAATCACCCTGCCATATTGAAAAGTTGCATGCAAGTGGGTAAGATCTAAACGCCTTTCTGGACCGACACGACATTGTTATCTTTAGAGATATATTTTAATGTGTGGGTCATACTAGCATGAATCGCTAGTTTGCAGTTACATATTCCCTGAGCAAAATTCGCACTGTCTATTATTTAAACGCCTCGACCAAACCCCGTGGCATGAAAATAGAAAGAGAAAGGGGGAGAAAATGTAAGATTTTACCTTTGCAAAGAATCATGAACCAGATTCGGTCAGTGAAATGAAGCGGTTTCTCTGCGCCAGCTCCTCAGCTTCGTTCAGACTTTGCCCCTTTTTCTCTCTCTCTCCCTCTCTTTTTCCTTCCCTCCTCCTGGTCTCTGGCACTGCCTCTGTCTCACACACACACTCTGCTTCCGGCCGGTGTTGTAGGGAACTCAATGCACACACTGTCCTCCGTCTTCAGGCATTTAGAGGTTAATGCAGTCAGCCCACTGAATAGTCTTGCCTCGGCGATTAAAAATTAAATGTGGACAATTTTATTTTTAAAAGAAGACAGACACGGTTTAAACAAAAGAAAACCTGCAACTCCCATCCACAAACAGCATTCCTGGCTCTCGCTGGGCAACACGGAACGGGTTCAGCACCATGGACAGCGACACGGGGCCGCGCACAGCCAGTCGCTCCAGTGGGAGGCACTGGCTCTGGCAAGCGAGCCCCCAGACACAAGCAAGCCCCTGATCCTGGAGCAGTGCACAACTCTAGAAGGAGCATCCATTCACCGCCAGGAGAAGTCTCTCTCTCGGGAAGGTTGCAATGAGTTCCAGCCTCATCCTTCTCCCCCTTCCTGCCCCAGCGCTGCAAATCCTCAGCACCGACCAACACCAAGGACTGAGTGGCACTGACAGGGCTCCACACAGTCTCTCCCTGATGTCTAGCCGGGCTGGACCCTTTGGCTGAGGTTACTGACTATCCAGATGTGTGTGTTTCACAGAACAGATCGCAATCCCTCCGAAAACGCAGCTGCAACAAAACAGGGTCTCCCCTCAGTAACAGCTTCCCGTTAAAACCAGTCCTGGGTCTACACCAGCTCCGAGCTGACAAGTGATTTTCTCCACATCCAAGTGGGACCGGTTCGCTCTCTCTTCCTGGCACTTACTAACAGACATCTAACAAACGGTCTGATTTCTAGTTTGCATACACACAGATCCAGGTAGCTCGATCAGCTCAGACCGGAGAGAGAAAAGAGACTTAATATGAAGAAGCAAATCAGACAGCGCACGGTGGGTGTGACTGAGCGTCTCATGCATATGAATTAGCAAGTGCACGTGTACCAACCCAGCGCAAGACCAGAAAGAGCGAAATACTGCGTGACAGAGCGGGAACCTGAGTAAAATGGAGAGACATGAGCTCCAGATTACAAAGTAAGTCCTTCGTTTTTCAACTCATTCCAAAGAGAACCACTTGTCTCAAAACTAAGTAACTTTTTTTTCTATTCCACATTTTGTGGCCGTTTTTCCAAACCAGAAGCTCAGCAGCAGTTTGGACAGCTCCAGTGAAATTGGGGATCAAAAGACGGGACAGTATCGCTTCTCATTGGGTAACAGTCTCCCAGCAACGCAGAGGGGCATGTGCTAGGGTGAGCCATCTATGAGGGGCATCATAGAGACATAGAATCATGCAGCAAAGAAATAGACACTTTGGTCCAATTTGTCCATGCCGACCAGATATCCTGAATTAATCTAGTTCCATTTCCCAGCATTTGGCCCATATCCTTCTAAACCCTCCCTATTCATATCCCCATCCAGATGCCTTTTAAATGTTGCAATTGTACCAGCCTCCACCACGTCCTCTAGGAGAAAGTGAAGACTGCAGGTGCTGGAGATCAGAGTCCAGAGTGTGGTGGCAGAAAAGCACAGCAGGTCAGGCAGCATCCTAGAAGCAGGAGAGTCATGCCCGAAACATCAATTCCCCTGCTCCACCACTTCCTCTGGCAGCTTATTCCATATACGCACACCCTCTGTGTGAAAAAGTTGCTGTTTAGTTCCCTTTTAATTCTTTCCCCTCTCACCTTAAACCTATGCCCTCTCATTTTGCAGTCCCCTACCCTGGGAAAAAGACTATGCATGCCCCTTGTGTTTTTATAAACTTCTATACAGTTTCCCCTCAGCCTCTGATGCTCCAGGGAAAATAGCCCCAGCCTATTTGGCCTCTCCCTACAGATCAAACACTCGAACCCCGGGAACATCCTTGTAAACCTTTTCTGTGCTCCTTTCAAGTTTAACAATATCTTTCTTATAGCAGGGAGACCAGAACTGAATGTAGTGTTCTGAAAGTGGCCTAACCAATGTCCTGGACAACTGCAACATGACATCCCCAAGATCGATAACTTTTGTAAAAAGAAAATAATCCGAAGGTCATCAAGGAAAGTAAATCACTAGATCATGAGGTCACTGTAAAACAAACATTTACTGTAACAGATCAACTTAAATCAACATCATCGAAACATTAAATAACAGATGAAAGATCAGATACTTGGCGAAGAAAGTTAAAATCTATTTAAATAGCTGTGGTTTTACTATATTTACATCCAGCCCAAATCAAAATAAATTAATTCAGTTGAATTTATTTGTTTGGCTAAAGCAACAACAAAGACAGATTTTAAATCATTACGGCCATTTAGTCAGATTGCTAGCTGTAGACTGGATTCTAAAATGAAATGTCCCCCTCATCCCAATGAAGTTTCAGTCCACCAACTGCCCTCCAGATTGAATAAATCTATATAAATATATTGTAGCCAAAATAGCTCCATTAAATCAGCCCAAATCAGTAAATGGGGTCCTCATTCAAGAAATGTGGTATAGTTAATTTATTTTGTGGGTCGAGTTTTGAGAATTAACTGCAAGGCTGAAACTTTTTTATCATCACTTCGTAAAATTTTATTGCAATAGTCAATATAGAATGCATTATAATCAGTATCCATATGGAATACCTTAAAGAGCTGGTTAAAACGTTAGATTGCATAAGATAATGTAATTAGCTAATTGATCTAAATACGCTGTGATGTAGACTGAGTGATATCTATATGTTAATGAAATTTATTTTAAATTTGGTTTTTGATTTAGTGACAAATGAATTTCTCTTTGTATATGAACAGCCTGCTGACTAACTTAAAAATATTTCCGTAGCCATGGTGATTTCTTTTAAAACAGCTTGAGGCAGGTCAGTTTCAGAACTGATGGTTTTGTTTTTATTTACATTACGGTAAAATGAACAACTATGTATCAAAACTTTAGCTAGAAAATTCTAAAATTCTTTTCTTTCACTGAAAATACACATTGCTTGGAAAAATGGGATTGTTTAAAAAAGTTCTGTTTTGGCAGCAGAAATCCCAGGATGTAGATGAATATACAAAGCAGTGCTCCTGAGAAGGGAAATAGATAGCAAAAATAGATTACCTGAGAGAAAGGAGCTTAGTGATGGTGCTAGACCAGAAATGCTATTTGAAGATGTTATTTCAAGCTGAGAGCACTTCAACTCAGATGTGTGAAAACTCTGGGTAAAGGCTATCCAATTAACCAGATAGAGAGTTGAAATCATAGCTAACTTACACCTATCAAGATATTTGAAAATGAAAATTTATTTTCTGGTGTAAGTACTTTACAAGGGTATTTTTAGGGATTTGTAAAGGAGCATTTTGGGATTAACAGGATTATATTCTGTTCATGTGTTTCAAAATCTTCAAAAACAGATTATATGCTATGTTCAATCTATTCTATTACATCTTAATTTCTTATGTGAAATAAGCTTCTGTTTTATTGTTTAAAATGAATCAGTAACATTGTATGCTTACATTTTGGTGAGAGACCACTTCTTTGTAATCAAAACAAACTATGATCTATCAAGCCTGATTTCAGTCTGGGATCTGGCGTGCCCTATCAGCTGGAATCAATATCAATACTGATGGTAAACTCAAAAACCTATAAGAAAATCAAACCTATTTGAAATGACAATTAGCAACAAATAGATGTTCAAAAGCATTCGGTAAAGAGTACAGTTACAATCTACTAAAAGTTCATAGTTTTTTTGTCTGTTCTCTCAGCATTCCTTGAAAGTGGAGTCACAATGGACAAGGCAGTGAAGAAGGCGCTTGGCATGTTTGCCTTCATTGGTCAGTGCATTGAGTAAGGAAATAGTATATCAAGTTGTGGCTGTGGGAGACATTGGGTTAGGCCACCTTTGGAACACTGCATTTGTTCTCCTCTCCCTGCTGTAGGAAGGATGTTGTTAAACTTGAAAGGGTTCAGAAAAGATTTACAAGGATGTTGCCAGGTTTGGAGAATTTGAGCTATAGGGAGAGGCTGAATAGGTTAGGGCTATTTTCCCTGGAGTGTCAGAGGCTGAGGGGTGACCTTTATAGAGGTTTATAAAATCATGGGGTCGTGGATAGGGTAAATAGACAAGGTCTTTTTCCAACAGTAGGGGAGTCCACAACTAGGTTTAAGATGAGAGGGAAAAGATTTAAAAGAGGAGTGAGGGGCAAATGTTTCACACAGAGGGTGGTACGTGTATTGAATGAGCTGCCAGAGGAAGTGGTGGAGGCTGGTACAATTGCAACATTTAAAAGTCATCTGGATGGATATATTAATAAGAAGCATTTAGAGGGATATGGGCCAAATGCTGTGAAATGGGACTAGATTAAGTTAGGATATCTGGTCAGCATGGAAAAGTTGGACCGAATGGTCTGTTTCCATTCTGTACAGCTCTATGCCTTCAGAAATTCTTAAAAGAGAACTCAAGCTTTTGAGTGACCACAATGTATACTCATAATCCTGCTTTAGAGAAATTGTATGGCTGTTTGTAGCTCAGTGAAACAGGCTTCCATTGTTTATTGTAAAGAGTTTTTCTCAATTTGAAAACAAATCTATTTTGCAGGTCTTTGGCTACCTGCCCACAGCTTGGAGGCTTCCTACATGTTCCTGCACTTTCACGATTCTGAGTCTTAGTCCTGTTGAAAAATTCGATTTAGTTTGTAATTTTCTTTAAGTGAGGCATTAATTTTGGTGACTTTGCCTCATAGCCAATGTAACCCAAGATGCCCCTCACTCAGGGAAGCACACTTACAATACTTCCTGAACAAATGTGTTGCCTCCTGCCGTCTCACGATCCTTCAACCTGGCCTCCATTCACGTTTCCCAGCTCTTGAGTCATATTCACCAGCACCATATTCAATTTGAGGTCCCCCAGACATGGCATTCATCTAAGAGTCCTCTCATTCTCTCTGTCTCTCAAGACAGAAGAAGGACTAAAATTCTCTCCCATGCTCCCCCCTCAACCCCTTTCCAAAGGCTGGTAGGCCCTGACACCACTTCAACAGCAGGATTGCTCATTGTCCACTCCACAATTCCTTGCTTTCCCCATGTTCAGTATTCTGACTTTTCCAACATTATTATAATTCATTCGTGGCATCACTGGCTGGTCTCACACTTATGGCCTGTCCCTAATTGCCCCTTGGGAAGGTGATAGTGAACTGTCTTCTTGATCTGTTACAGCCCATGTGCTGTGGGTTAACCCACAATGCCCTTAGGGAAGGAAATCCAGGATTCTGACCCAGCAACACTGAAGGAACGGCGATATATTTCCAAGTCAGGATGGGGAATGATTTGATGGGGAACTTGCAGGAGATGAATGGTGCTGAACATTGTAAAATCAACATGAACATCCCTCTCAAAGTAGGTAATTGATGAAGCAGCTGAAGATGGTGGTCCTAGGACAGTACCTTGAGGAACTCTTGTAGAGATGTCCTGGAGCTGAAATGACTGACCTACAACAACCACAATCCTTTGTGTCAGGTATGACTGTAACAACCAGAGAGTTTGCCCCTGATGCCCATTGATACCTGTTTTGCTGGGGCTCCTTGCTGCCACTCTCAGTCAAATGCAACCTCCACATCAAGAGCTGTCACCCTCACCTCTGGAATTCAAGGCTGCAATAAGATCAGGAGCTCAGTGACCCTGGTGGAACTCAAACTGGGTGTAACTGAGCAAGTGCTGCTTGATAGCACTGTTGATGACACCTTCCATCACTTTACTGGTGATCGAGAGTAGATTGACAAAGTGGTAATTAACTGGGTAAGATATTTTTATTCATTCATGGAATATGGGTATGGCTGATTGGGCCAGCATTTATTGCCCATCCCTAATTGCCCAGAGGGCAGTTAAGAGTCAACCACATTGCTGTACAACTGGAGTCACATGTAGGCCAGGCCAGATAAGGATGGCAGTTTCCTTCCCTAAAGGACTTTAGGAAATGGGTTTTTGTGACTTTCCACAATGGATTCATGGCCATTATTAGAATAGAATCAAAAGCCTTTATTGTGGCGTGCATTTAAATGAGTGCAGTGAAAAGTCTGTAATGTCACCATCTTAGGTACAGGGTACCTTGGTACAGAGACTTTAAATGTTGTTACAGAATTGAAACAGCAATAAAAAGACGAACATGGGAATACAGAGTTTAAAAGTCCAGAATCAGTGCCCATCTCCACACATTAGCCTCTGTCCAGGACTGCCCCTCACCCAGCCTCAGCTTGCTCTGCTCCTGCTCCAGCCTGCTACTCTTCATTTCAGGCTTTTATTGAATTAAAATTCCACCATCTGAACTGGCAAGATTCAAACATGTGAGTGACTGGATTAACAGTCCAGCGATAATATCACTAGGGCCATCACCCTCCTCTGCTTTTTGTGATTGGACATACCTGGGCAATTCTCCACATTGTCAGGTAGATGCCAGTGTGGTAACTGTACTGGAACAGCTTGGCTATGGGAGCGGCCACTTCTAGAGCACAAGTCTTCAGAACAATTGCTGGAATGTTGTCAGGGCCCATAACCTTTGATGTATCCAGTGTCTCCACTCGATATCATGTCGAGTGAATCAAATTGGTTGAAGATTGGCATTTTTGTTGCTGAGGACCACTGGAGGTTGCTGAGATGGATCATCTAATTCTGGCTGAAAATTCTTTAAGCTTATCATTTCTGTAACCTCCTCCTCTATTGTCCACAACCATTCATGTCTGGGTGTAGCAGGACTGCAGAGCTCAGATCTGATCTATTGATTGTGAGATCACTTAGCTCTGACTAGCACATGCTGCTTTTGCTGTTTGGCACACAAGTAGACTTTTTTGTTATTTTATCAGGTTGACGTCTCATTTTTAGATATGCTTGGTACTGTTCCTGGCATGCCTTCCTGCACTCTCCATTGAACCAGGGTTGATGGTAATGGTAGAGTCGAGTATGTTCCAGACCATGGGGTTTCAGATTGCATTAGACTATATTTCTGCTGCTATGTCCCAGAGCACCTCATGGAATGCTTAACCTTTAATTACTAGATCAATCTGTAACAATGCTGTCACTTTAAGAGATTGTTTTGTTCTGGTGCATGTTTTGAAGAGAGGCTGAAAGACAAGGTGCTGAACTGGCTACTGAAGACAGCCTGAGAAAACAGCCTGAATGGGTGTGGACAGCTCTCACAGATCCAGATTTCTGGGTTTCAGTTTCTCAGTAACATCAGAGATTATTGGGATCTCAAATGAGTTGGACATTTCAGTGAATATCTCCTGGCTGCTACTCTCTCCGAATCTTCTCTTGGTGTCTTTTCCTCCTGGATTGGAGAACTGCATGTGCGAATCTGTGTTTGAATTAACCTTTTTGCCAAGGTTAATTCAAACAATTGCCAATTGTTTTCCAACTTGTTAAGTTATTCAAAATTCCTCCTTCTTTGGTTGTATTTTAACTACAGAATTTAAATAAATTGTGTTTTGTTTACTGTCGAGTAGTTTGACCAGTCGCATTGTGTCTGAGATAGTTTACACTTGTCTTTAAAACAAGAAAGTGTTAGGGTTCTCGTATACCTTCTTTAAATACTTTTGAGGGGGTCTGATCTGGTCTATAACATATCCCATTGGCCAACATTATGGACCAGGCCAGCCCCCTCAAAACATTTGAAGAAGGTAGCCCAGACCCAACTTTGCTAGTTGTTTTAAGCAGGTGTGCAGTGGATATTCCAGGAGAGAATCAGCTGGTTAAACCACTTAGTTTTAAACAAAACAGAAGCTAGTTACAAGATTACTGAATGAAACTCTAACAACAGAAAACTAAAAACCAAATAACTTAAAATCTCCGAAAATCCAACAGACCATCCCAACTGAATGATGCTGTTCCAAATACTTGCAACAATCCCCATAAACACCCCATGGCACAAAAGGGAAAATCAAACACAAAATCTTCCAGGAGAGAAGTCAGAGAGAGAGGACCAGCCTGGACCTGCTGCTTTGGGGCCAGCAGCATGTCTTCACACTACCTGCTAAAACCAAACCAAACCAGAGAAAAGCTGAGCTGGGAGAACTGGCCCCTCCCCTTTCATCGTACAAGTGTTTGTTTTTAAACTTGAAAGCTTTCTGCCTGAGGCAGTATCTGTTAACTATTATCAAACTGGCCCTAACACCCTTCACCTCCAGACTTTTCGGAGTCTGTGTCATTTACAACCTCTCTGAAAAAAGCCAAGGACCACCACAACCTTGTTAAAGGAGCAGCTTCATCACACCAGGAACAATCCCATGGTCTGGAAACCCTCCCCATTAATTACAAATCAACCTGACAGAGAATAAATCCATCATCATTGACCAAAAACAATGCTTCTAAAGTAAAAATTTGAAAATAGGATTAAAAGTAAAGAATAGATTTCTCACTGTTAGATTGATGTGAGGCATTAGGAGGAATTAGATTTGAATAGGAAAACAAATGCCAATCACAGCAGGCTGTTTTGACCGTTAAAGACTTGTGTGTTTGTGATGGAATTTGCTGCATATGTTCCCATTTGGATGGTTTACCCAGCAGGTCATCATTTGGTTTTGTCTTCTCCCAAAGGCCAATTCATTTTTGAGGAGAAATTGAGGAACAAAAGGATACAGTTCCTATAATGTTGGAGAGACAGTCTCGAGGGAAACCAATGGCAGTCCAGTTGACCAGCTGTCCTTCAGCTCTAACCCTCTGACAGTGTTGCATCTCCTTAATAATGTTCCTTTGACAGTGTAGGACTCTGTCAGTGCTACCACTTCAACAGCTCAGTGTCTGATGAGTTAGAAGTGAGCACAAATAAACAATTCAGCCCATCAAGTCCACACTAACCCTTTGACAGGATCCCACCCAGACCCACCCCATAATCCTGCATATCCCTGTGATTCTACAGGCAATTTTCCGCAGCCAATTCACCTTAACCTGTACATCTTTGGATTGTGGGAGGAAACCCACACAGACATAGGGTAGGGGGCAGGAAGAGGGTGGAATATGCAAATTCCACATAGATAGTCACCCAAGGTGGGAATCGAACCCGGCTCCCTGGTGCCATGAGACAGCAGTGCTAACCACTGAGCCACCATTCCACCCTGTAATAAGTAAAGTATTTGTACTCATACAAAGATTATAACCTGATTAATTTTCATGGATAGGAATCATTCTCTTTTCTGTGTTTGTCACTAACAGAGACTGATCTGCTTAATTGGTATTTTAAAAAATACTTTAAAGCTTCTGTTCAGAAGGTTCCAGATGGATCATTAACTTGAAAGAGATTGACTGGTAACACCTTTCAAATGATGACGGTTTCTTGTGGATTTAAAATTCTGCCTGTGTGCCACAAATGGACTTGCTAATTAAACACACACTATGTTTGGATTTAGAATAAGTGGTTTGGCCTTTCCCCCCTGGAAACTGACTGATTATTGTAATATTCTCCTCTCCGACTGCAATGTGACAAAATTAAACCGAGTCTGAAACAAAATAAAGTTCCTTTAATTTTGTCGCAGACATTTCTGACAATACAACACTCCCATCTCTGTCCTCAGCTGCCAACTGAACTGATGTGCCCAAGCAAGGTTTAATACTACAATCTTCCACTTCAGAGTGAGAATGCTAGAGACTAAACAGATCAATCCACCCAGTGAGGAACCTACTGTGAAATATATCTGAACCAGTTCCTAACACCTTCAAATTGTGCGATAAAGCACTGTGCTTTATCCACATTGTATCTTATGGAGGGAAAAGCATCACAGCCAAACCCCGCCGATGTTTTGAGCACAAGACCAAAAAGGTATTGTGGCCATTATTTTCCAGACCTCACTGGTTACAGGCTGGGTGGCAGAAGACTGAGGGATAACAATAACTCGGCCGTTATTTTAAAAGGGATAGACTGAGCACTCACAGGCCAGTCAGCCAATTGTAATAGTGGGAACATTTTTGGCCAAAATGGATATTTTGAAAAACACATGTCAATGAAAGACAGCCAGCAGCGATTCCTCGAAGGGGGATCATTTCAGACTAACTTGATTGAGTTAACAAGGAGACTCTGTGGAGGTAGTCTATTTGGTGAGGTCCATGTGGATTTTAGCCAAACTTTGGACATAGTAGAGCGGTCACAAAAGTAGAAGTCCTATTCGCAAGTTTTGAGAAGATTTGTAGCTCAGGTTGAGGTTCTGAATGTAAGTTTGCTCGCTGAGCTGGAAGGTTCATTTTCAGACATTTTGTCATCATGCTAGGTAACATCATCAGTGAGCCTACGGTGAAGCACTGATGGTATGGCCAGCGTTTCATTTATGTTTTTAGGTTTCCTTGGGTTAGTGATGTCATTTCCGGTTGTGATATCATTTCCTGTAATGATGTCATTTCCAGCTCAGCAAACAAACTTACACCTAGAAATACAATGCAAGGCAAAGTAGCAAAGTGGATCTCAAATTAGTTCAGAGGTGGTTGCAAAGGGGAAATGGTCCATGGCTGTCTTCCATGGAATCCCTACAGTGTGGACACAAGCCCTTCAGCCCATTGAGGCCACATCACTCCTCTGAAGAGCATCCTGCCCACACTCCCTCCCCCCGACCCTCCCTGTCCTTGTAACCCTGAATTTCCCATGGCTAACCCACCTAGCCAGCACTGCCCTGCACACTACGGGCAATTTCCCATGGTCAATCCACCCTAACCTGCACATCTTTGGACTGTGGGAGGAAACCCACGCAGACACGGGGAGAATGTGCAAACTCCACACAGACAGTCGCCCGAGGCTGAAATCAAATCTGGGTCCCTGGTGCTGTGAGGCAGATGACTGGAAGGCAATTTCCAGTGAAGTTGCACAGGAATCAGCCCCAGTTCCCTGCTTGATGTGTACATCTCAATGATTCAACACTGAATCGAGGGAATGCAATTATGAAGTTTGCAAATAGTACAAAAACTGGCTGTCTGGTGGATAGTGAAGGAGAAAGTGATTGACTACAGGAAGATATCAACACACCAGTCAGGTGGTTGGCAAATGGTCAGTATGAAAGCATGTGAGATAAAACATTTAGGAGAGGCTGATAAGGCACACAATCAAAAGGAGAATACTGCAGTTAGAGGAACAGAAAACCTTGGAGAGTACATCCTCTGATCCCTCAATGTGGCTGGACAGGTAGATGAGGTAGTTAAGAATGCAGATGGGATTATTAGCTAAGGAGTATATAAGAGCAGGGAGGTTCTGATGGAACTGTGTAAAACACCAGTTAGATCACAGCTGGAGAGTAGCATACACTTCTGGTCCTTGCAAAGACAGTTGTGATTGCCCAAGAGAGACTGATTAATGAGAATGTTACCTGGACTGTAAACTGTTCATTATTGTACAGGCTGGGGTTGTTTTATCTGAACAGAAAAGGCTAGGGTGGGGGAGGGGGGTGAGATTTAACTATAGTGTAGAAACTTGGGCTTAGATAAGGGGCATAGATTTGGGGAAAGAGGCAACAATTCATGGGGAGGCCAGTGAGGACCCAGATTCACTGCATAAAAGGGTGGCAGAAGCAGAAACCATCAACCCATTTAAAAAACACGGAGATGTAAAATACTGTAATCCACAGGGATAGCGACCAAGTGCTGGAAAATGAGATGGGGTTAGATTGTTCTCCTTCTTCACTGGAAATGGCCATGATTTCCAGGAAGCTGAAAATGTGTTGCTGGAAAAGCGCAGCAGGTCAGGCAGCATCCAGGGAACAGGAGAATCGACGTTTCGAGCATAAGCCCTTCTTCAGGAAGGGCTTATGCTCGAAACGTCGATTCTCCTGTTCCCTGGATGCTGCCTGACCTGCTGCGCTTTTCCAGCAACACATTTTCAGCTCTGATCTCCAGCATCTGCAGACCTCACTTTCTCCTCAATGATTTCCAGGAACCCAATTCCGATTGCTGCCTGTCCTGATTTCACTCTCGTTCAGTGGAGAGCTAAGTCTGAAACCAGCCAGGGGACAGGTCTGTCGTGGTTTACCATAAAGCTCAGTTAGAGCCTTCCATCAGTCCATTTGCATTTGTACAGTCTCTCTGACTCTCCATATCTGTTTCTCTCCTTGTATCTGTCTCAGTTTAACCCCCCCCATTCTAAAATGCACAAGCTGAAGTCTGCAGTTAGTGACTGCTTTAGAGTTGAAGCTGTCGTACTTGGCAGATGGTGATGGAGAGGTAACGTTACTGGGTTCACACTTCAGAGACTCAGGCTGATGCTCAGGAGAATCCCAGGGATTCAAATCCCAGTTTAGGAGCTGGAGAATCCCAGAGATTCAAATCCCAATGTGGGAGCCGGAGAATCCCAGGGATTCAAATCCCAGTTTGGGAGCTGGAGAATCCCAGGGATTCAAATCCCAGCGTGGGAGCCAGAGAATCCCAGGGATTCAAATCCCCGTTTGGGAGCTGGAGAATCCCAGGGATTCAAATCCCAGTTTGGGAGCTGGAGAACTTACATTCAGTTTGTGAATCTGAAATACAAAGTTATTGTCGGTGATGATGACCAAGACCACTGACTGATTTTCATAAAAACCCATCTGAGTCACTAATGTCCTTTAGGGACGAAAACTGCCATCCTTACCTGGGCTGGCATACATGTGACTCCAGACCCATAGCAATAGGGTTGACTCTTAACTGCCCTCTGAAATGGCTCAATAAGCCAGTCAGTTCAAGGGCAATTAGGGGTGGAATCATAGAATCCCTGCAGTGTGGAAGCAGGCCATTCGGCCTATCGAATCCACTCTGATCCTCCAGTGAGCATCCCACCCAGATCCAAATCTAACCCTGCACTTCCCGTGGCTAATCCACCTCATCTACACATCCTTGGCTTGCCTCTGTTATTCTTTGTGATGTCCTCCATGGCAAGAGTTTTGTTAAAAACAAAACTTGATGAGTGCTGGTGCTAGTTTCTCATTGTGAAACAATGCAATAGATTCAGAGTGGAAGATATAATTGAATAAGAAAGAAAAACAGCTCAGTTAATCAATAACTAATTTAACCACTGCACAAAGAAAGCTTCAGGCCTCCAAATGATTGTATTCTTTATCATAGTTTATTCATTAAAATAAGGGTACAAATTATAATTTTCCATATACCCCAAGGAACTAGGTTTTAAGAACTCAAGGTTGTGATAGTTTCATATCCATCTGCTTTTGGGACAATTGAACACAAAGCTACTGAGGATCTGACGATAAAATGAACCAGCCTTAAGCAAGTTTTGAGATCAGAAGAATTTTTTACTACAACTGCACAGGCTCATGCAAATGTGAAAGAGAGTCCTAACTGAGACCATAATGCTGAATTAACATGCTGACTGTGAGCAGCACTGAACATTAGATAGAGGTACAGATCATCAAATGTTCGCAATCTGATTGGTTTGCAATGGGGAGAGGATTGAGGAAAACCAGCTGATCACAATGAATAATACAAGATGCAGTTTAAATAAATGCTCTGGAATTGTGTTTGAGTTACATTGGGAATGAAACCTTGCAGGACATACTTCAGAAGATAAAGTGACTTCAGTGGAGTCCAGAATAGAACGTCTTTGAATCATAGAAATCTCCAGCTAAGAATTTGACCCATCATGCAATCGTAGTGTGGAAGCAGGCCATTCAACACTTTGAGTCCATACCGACCCTCCAAATAGCATCCCATCCAGAGCCACCCCCTCTACCCTATCCCTGCATTTCCCATGGCTAACCTATTTAGCCTACACATCCCTGGACACTATGGGGCAAATTTCCATGGCCAATCCACCCTAATCTGCACATTTTTGGAATGTGGGAGGAAACCGGAGCACCCGGAGGAAACCCACGCAGACACGGGGAGAATGTGCAAACTCCACACAGACAGTCACCCGAGGGTGGAATCAAACAATGACTAAACCATTTCATTGAAAGAGATATTCACTTTTTTGTAAATATTACTTCAAGGGGTGTGCGTGTGACTGGCTGGACCAGCATTTCCCACCCGTTCCCAACTCCGATTGTGAAGATAGAGGTGAGCTGCTTTATTGAACCACTGCAGTCCATGTGCTGTAGGTAGACCTACAATACCCTTAGGGACAGAATTCCAGGGTGTTGATCCAGAGAAGGAGCAGTGATATACTTCCAAGTCAGGTTTGTGTGTGGTTCAGAGGGGAATGGCCAGGGAATCAGGAATGAGGCAACAGATGCACATTCCCATGTATCTGCCATCCTTGTTTATCTAGCTGGAAGTGGTCATGCGTTTGGAAGATGCTGTCAAAGGAGCTTTGGTGAATTTCTTGCATCTTACTGATGTTATAAACCGCAGCTACTGAGCGTCAGTGGTAGAGGGACGGGATGTTGTAGCTGCTGGATGGTGTGTAGTCCAATTGATTGCTTTGTCCTGGATGGTGTTGGGATTCTTGAATGTTGCTTCTGTGCTTAACCTCCCTGTTTGATCCTGACAGTGGAAAAAATTTCTCTCCTTCACATATTTATTCAATTGCCTTTTAAAAATTACTATGGACTTACTTCCATCACCATTCCAACTCATCCATGCCAACCAGATATCCTGAATTAATCTAGTCCCATTTGCCAGCACTTGGTCCATATCCCTCCAAACCCTTCCTATTCATATACCCATCCAGATGCCTTTTCAATGCTGTAATTGT
>NC_057750.1:1357084-1399635 GCF_004010195.1 Chiloscyllium plagiosum
TTCCATGGCCAATCCACCCTAATTTGCACATTTTTGGAATGTGGGAGGAAACCGGAGCACCCAGGGGAAACCCACGCAGACACGGGGAGAATGTGCAAACTCCACACAGACAGTCACCCGAGGGTGGAATCGAACAATGACTAAACCATTTCATTGAAAGAGATATTCAGTTTTTTGTAAATATTACTTCAAGGGGTGTGCGTGTGACTGGCTGGACCAGCATTTCCCACCCGTTCCCAACTCCGATTGTGAAGATAGAGGTGAGCTGCTTTATTGAACCACTGCAGTCCATGTGCTGTAGGTAGACCTACAATACCCTTAGGGATGGAATTCCAGGGTGTTGATCCAGAGAAGGAGCGGTGATATACTTCCAAGTCAGGTTTGTGTGTGGTTCAGAGGGGAATGGCCAGGGAATTAGGAATGAGGCAACAGATGCACATTTCCATGTATCTGCTATCCTTGTTTATCTAGCTGGAAGTGGTCATGCGTTTGGAAGATGCTGTCAAAGGAGATTTGGTGAATTTCTTGCATCTTACTGATGTTATAAACCGCAGCTACTGAGCGTCAGTGGTAGAGGGACGGGATGTTGTAGCTGCTGGATGGTGTGTAGTCCAATTGATTGCTTTGTCCTGGATGGTGTTGGGATTCTTGAATGTTGCTTCTGTGCTTAACCTCCCTGTTTGATCCTGACAGTGGAAAAAATTTCTCTCCTTCACATATTTATTCAATTGCCTTTTAAAAATTACTATGGACTTACTTCCATCACCATTCCAACTCATCCATGCCAACCAGATATCCTGAATTAATCTAGTCCCATTTGCCAGCACTTGGTCCATATCCCTCCAAACCCTTCCTATTCATATATGCATCCAGATGCCTTTTCAATGCTGTAATTGTACCAGCCTCCACCACTTCCTCTGGCAGCTCAATCCACACATGCACCACCATCTGCGTGAAAAAGTTGCCTCTTTGGTCCCTTTAAAATCTTTCCCATCTCACCCTAAACCTATACCATCTAGTTCTGGATTCCCGCACCCCAGGAAAAAGTCCTTATCTATTTAACCTATCCATGCCCCTCATGATTTTATAAACCACTATGAGGTCACCCCTCAGCCTCCGACGCTCCAGGGAAAGCAGCCCCAGCCTGTTCAGCCTCTCCCTGTAGCTCAAATCCTCCAACCCTGGCAACATCCTTGTAAATCTTTTCTGAACCCTTTCAGGTTTTGCAGCATCCTTCCTATAGCAGGGAGAATAGAATTAAATGCAGTATTCCAAAAGTGGCCTCACCGATGTCTTGTGCAGCTGCAACATGACCTCCCAAGTCGGATACTCAATACTCTGACCAATAAAGGAAAGCATACCAAATGCCTTCTTCACTATCCTATCTACCTGTGGCTCCACTTTTAAGGAGCTATGAACCTGCACTCCAAGGTCTCTTTGTTCAGCAACACTCTTCAGGGCCTGTCACCCATTCAAGATTACCAACACCTGGCTACACAAGAAACGATTTTCATCTCTCCCCCTTGTTTTATTATATTAACTCATTGCTGTCAGTCAGTGAAAAAGTTCCTTTCTATTCACTTCACAAAAACTCTCATTATTTTAAACACATCTGTTTGATCATTGACATCACTCTGAAATGTGGTGTTCTGAATTCAGCACATGGTACACTACGTCTCTATATATAAAGGCAAGAATCTTATCTGCTGTTGTACATTGTTCAAGGACTACTGGGAATGAGAGCATTTAATAAGCCTATTGAGATTTTCTCAATTCCTCCTAAGGTAGGCTTAACAAAAACATTTCATTTTGTATTGAATTTTACTGGAGAAACAGGCCATTCAGTCCGACAGAGTCAGAAAATGTGGTGCTGGAAAAGCACAGCCGGTCATGCAGCATCCAAGGAGTAGGAGAGTCGACGTTTCAAGCATTAGCTCTTCATCAGGAATACCTGCTCGAAACATCGACTCTCCTGCTCCTCGATGCTGCCTGACTTGCTGTGCTTTTCCAGCACCACATTTTCGGACTCTGATCTCCAGCATCTGCAGCCCTCACTTTCTCCTCCTTCATTAGTCCTACAGCTCCATATCTGTGTTTCTGCTCTACACAACCCCACCCTCACTTCATTCACTGTGGCAGCACATTCCTTTCCATATTCCCCTCTCTCTTACATTGTTTATCCAACTTCCCTCTCGGAATGCCATCCCCTCATCCACTCCCTGGAATAGTGAGCTCCACATACTTACAAATATACAATATAGAAGTAAACTATTCGGCCCCTCAAGTGTGTTCTGCCATAAGAATGAAGCTGATCCATCTATATCCGACAACCTAAGGGCTCTTGTAGCACAGTGGTGGTATCCCTCCCCCTGACTGAGAAACCTGGGTTCAAGTCCCACCTGCTCTAGTGGTGTGTAATAACTTCTCTGAATCAGGTTGTTTAGGATAAGTGGATTATATTGAAAAAGTGTACCCATTAACCTTGGATTCTGTGCTTAACACAAACTCATCCACCTCCATCTTTAAACTATTTGATGAGCCACTCCCACCGAATTCTGAGGCAGAGAGTTCTAAGGTTGTACAACTTGCAGAACGATAATAAATTCTCCTCATTTCTGCCCCGAAAGGTCAGCCCCTAATTTTGAATCAGTTCTGGACTGACCCCCAAAGAGGAAACAGCTTCCCCATGTCCACCTGGTCAAGACCATTCTGGCTCTTAAATATGAACTCAACTTCTCAGTGCTCCGTTAGGGAAGCAATTTCTTCTGAATTCCCTCTTAGATATTTTTTAGATTAGATTACATTACAGTGTGGAAACAGGCCCTTCGGCCCAACAATTCCACACCGACCCGCCGAAGCACAACCCACCCATAACCCTGCATTTACCCCTTACCTAAGGCTACGGACAATTTAGCATGGCCAATTCACCTGACCTGCACATCTTTGGACTGTGGGAGGAAACCGGAGCACCCGGAGGAAACCCACACAGACACAGGGAGAATGTGCAAACTCCACACAGACAGTCGCCTGAGGCGGGAATTGAACCCGGGTCTCAGGCGCTGTGAGGCAGCAGTGCTAACCACTGTGCCACCGTGCCACCCACAATGAAATAGTCCCTAAATTCATGGCCACTGGTTTGGGACTCTCCCACAAGGGAATGCCTCTTCCCTGTATTGATCTCACCCAACCTGTTTATTGTAATCCGAAAGACCCCTTCCTCCTACTCTGTCATAGAGGAGAGATCCTCAACGCTGGCTATCCTTTTATATCTGAAAAAGTGCTCCTCTCTCAGGCACTAATGTTACATCTTACAGCACAGGGTAGGTCTGCTCCAGGTTCCCTTTCTGTTGATTGTGCTCTCCTTCTAAAATTGAAAGGCTGTGTATTGAAGTCCCTCCCTAGTTGGTACGCCATAATCCTGCATGTCACCGGGGAGTGGTGCATTGATGGAGTTGCTAGCTCTCTGATGAACTGTCATGTATCCCTAACCACCCAACACCTGGAGGAAGATCGCTTCATATTCCGCCTTGGGACCCTGCAACCACACGGGATCAATGTGAGTTTCACCAATTTCCTCATTTCCCCTCCCCCCACATTATCCCAGTCCCAAGCCTCCAACTCGGCACCGCCCTCCTGGCCTGTCCAAGATCTTTCTCATCTATTCACTCCACCATCCTCTCTGACCTATCAACCTCCCCCCCACCTTCATCTACCTATCACATTCCCAGCTACCTTCTCTCTAGCCCCACCCTCTTCCATTTATCTCTCAGCTCCTTGGCCCACAAGCCTCATTCCTGATGAAGAGCTTATGCCTGAAATGTCAATTCTCCTGCTCCTCAGATGCTGCCTGACCTGCTGTGCTTTTCCAGCAACACACTCTCGACTCTGATCTCCAGCATCTGCAGTCCTCACTTTCTCCTGTCATATATCCCCTGCCTGTTAAAGATCCCACAACACTATTCACAAAAAACAACTGGGATTTCAGGTGCCCTGGCCAATGGTACTCAATCAAACAACATCACTGAACCACACCATACTGTCACAACTCCTTGCTTTACTTTGGAAACCTTGTGCCTACATTGACTGCCACATTTCCTATCTATAACAGGTGCCTGCAATTCAAACCACATTTCCTTGGCTGGGAAGTGTCTCAAGAGGAGAAAGTGAGGTCTGCAGATGCTGGAGATCAGAGATGGAAATGTGTTGCTGGAAAAGCGCAGCAGGTCAGGCAGCATCTAGGGAACAGGAGAATCGACGTTTCGGGCATTAGCCCTTCTTCAGGAATTCCTGAAGAAGGGCTAATGCCCGAAACGTCGATTCTCCTGTTCCCTAGATGCTGCCTGACCTGCTGCGCTTTTCCAGCAACACATTTCCATCTCAAGTGTCTCAAGACACCTGTGAGGATGGGAAAAGGTTCTGTAAAAATGCACATGTGTCTTTTCCTCTTGCAAGCTGTTTGTTGGCTCTCCCCAAATCCACAGTTCTCCAACTTTTGCTCATATTAATAGAACCCCTACAGTTTGGAAACAGACCATTCGGCCCAACAAATCCACACCAACCCTCCAAAGAGTAACCCACCCAGACCCATTCCCCTATTATCCTATATTTACCCCTAACCTACACATCCCTGAATACTATGGACAGTTTGGCACAGCCACTCCACCCTAACCTTTGGACTGTGGGAGAAAACCAGAGCATCCAGAGGAAACCCATGCAGATACGGGGAAAATGTGCAAACTCCACACAGTTGTCCAAGGCTGGAATCGAACCCGGGTCTCTTGTGCTGTGAGGCACAATGCCACCTAAAGATCTTGGGCATTGCTTTGTTGGGGAAGGGATGGCCTCGTGGCTTTATCGCTGGGCTGTTAATTCAGTGACCCAGATGAAGTCCAGGGGACCTGGGTTTGAACCCTGCCATGACAGAGGGTGGAATTTAAAGTCAATTAAAATCTGGAATCTAATGAAACTGCTGCCAATTGTTGAGGGATGCAACCCATCTGGTTCCCTAATCTCCTTTCGGGAAGGAAGCTGCCATCCTTACCTAGTCTCCAGACCCACAACAATGTGGTTGACTCTTAACTACCCTCTGGGCAATTGGTGATGAGCAATAAATGTTTGTCCAGGCAGTGATGCCTTCATCCAATGAATGAGTTTAGAAAAAAAGGTGGCATGATGGCTCAGTGGCTCAGTGGTTAGCACTGCTGCCTCCCAGCACCAGGGATGCAGGTTCGATTCCAGCCTCAGGCGACTGTCTGTGTGGAGTTTGCACATTCTCCTTGAGTCTGCATGGATTTGCTCTGGTTTCCTTGCACAATCCAAAAGATGTATAGGTTAGGGTGAATTGGCCGTACTAAATTGCCCATGGTGTAGGTTATTAGTCAGCAGTAAGTACAGGGTAGGGGAGTGGATTAATCTTCGGAAGGCCAGTGTGGACTTGTTGGGCCAAAGGGTTTGTTTCCATACTGTAGGGATTCTAATTCTAAAAAAGTTAATGATTTTCTTTTGTTGACCAGCGTCAGTGAAGGTGCTCCATTACCACTAGACCTGACTATTCAAACACCTTCTTGACTGCTCTGTCAATGAAAACTTCAAATCTTCAAAGTTCTGGGGTCTATGTCTCACTGTAAGGTCCATTTCGTTATGCTTATTGACTCTTGATCTTCAAATTCTTCCCTTTGTTTCCAAATCTCTCCAATTCTCCGGAACTTTCTCCAGCCTTAGTCACACCTATTTTCCTCTTGTGCTGGCCACTTGTGCTTTCCCGTCATTGGTGGGTGTACCTTCAGCGCAAAGTCTGTAATTCCTTCCTTGTCCCTCCCCTTCCTCCTTAAGAGCTGTCTCATTGATCTCGACACGATAGCTCAATGACTAGCACTGCTGCCTCCCAACACCAAGGACCCAAGTTCGATTCTGGCCTCGGGCAACTGGCTGTGTGGAGTTTGCACGTTCTTCCTGTGTCTGTGTAGGTTTCCTCCCACAATCCAAAGATGTGCAGGTTAGGGTGGATTGGCCATGCTAAATTGCCCATAGTGTTCAGGGATGTTTAGCTTAGGTGCATTTGGTAAATACAGAGGAATGGGTCTGGGTGGGTTACTCTTTAGAGGGTTGGTGTGGAGTTGTTGGGCCGAAGGGCCTGTTTCCACACTGTAGAGATTCTATGAGAACCACCTGAACTCCCTATGAATTTGTACGTAGCGTTTCCTTGTACTTTATTTATAATACATCTGTAAAGAATCTTGGGATGTTTCACTTAATTTCATGAGAGTCATTACTGCACAGAAAAAAGCCATTCGGCCCATTGAATCTGTGCCAGTCAAAAACTACCACCTCACTATTCCAATCACATTACCCAGCACCTGGCCCATAGCCTTGCATGTTTTACAACTGCACCTCGAAATCCATCTTCAATGTGATGTGGGTTTCTGCCTCTCCCACCCTTACAGGCAGGAGTTCCAGATCCCCACCACCCTCTAGGGGTAAAAGCTCTCCTTCACATCTGCGCAGATCCTCCTGCCCTTCATCTTAAATTTATGCCCCAGGGGTAGGCCGTTTGGACCATCAATCCTGCTTCCCCATTCAATAAGATCAGGGCTGATCTGTTTATGGCCTCAGCTCCACTTTCCCACCCACTTACTATAACCCTTCATTCCTTTATTGTTCAAAAGTCTCTTTATCTTTGCCTTAAAAACGTTCAACAAGGAAGTCTCAGCTGCTTCGCTGGGCGGGAATTCCACAGATTCCCAACCCTTTGGGTAAAGATGTTTCTCCTCAACTCAGTCCGAAATCTGTTCCTCCTTATTTTGAGGTTTTGTCCCTCATTTTAGTTTCACCCACCAGTGGAACCAACCTCTTATCTACTCCCTTCATCATTTTATATGTTTCTATCAGATTCCTTCCTCATTCTTCTAAATCCCAATGAATACAGTCCCAGTCTACTCAATCTCTCCTCATAAACCAACCTTCTCAACTCCCTGTGGCCTCTTATACTTTGTACATCTTAATCATATCCACCGTCAGACTCATCTGCTCCAAGGAAAACAGCCCCAGTCTGTCCAACTACTCTTCAACATTGAGATTGTCCAGCCCAGGCAACACCCGGGTAAAGTTCCTCCCCACTTTCTCCAGTGAAGAAACAGAGTGGTCATTATGGGGGACTTTAACTTCCCCAACATTGACTGGAAATGCTATAACTCTAGTACATTGGAGGATCAGTTTTTGTCCAATATGTACAGGAGGGTTTCCTGACACAGTATGTCGAAGGGCCGACAAGAGGGGAAGCCACACTGGATCTGGTGCTTGGTAATGAACCCGGTAATGATTCAGTGGTAGGTGAGCACTTTGGAGGGAGTGACCATAAATTGGTTACGTTTAGTTCAGCGATGGAAAGGGATAGGTACATGCCACAGGGCAAGAGTTATTGATGGGGTAAGGGCAATTATAATGCGATTAGGCAAGACTTAGGATGCATAGAATGGGGTAGAAAAATGCAGGGGATGGGGACAATGGAAATGTGGAGCTGGTTTGAGGAACAGATATTGTGTGTCCTTGATAGGTATGTCCCTGTCAGGCAGGGAGGAAGTGATAAGGTAAGGGAATCGTGGTTTACAACAGAAATTGCATCTCTTGTTAAGCGGAAGAAGGAGGCTCATGTGACGTTGAGATGAGATGGTTCAGATGTGGCGATGGAGAGTTACAGATCAGCTCAGAAGGATTTAAAGAGAGAGTTAAGAAGAACAAAGAGAGGACATGAGCAGTCTTTAGCCAATAGAATAAAGGAGAACTCTAAAGCTTTTGATAAATATGTGAGGAATAAAAGGATGACTAGAGTAGGAATAGGGCCAGTTAAAAACAGAAGTGAGAAGTGGTATGTGGACCCTGTGGAGATCGGAGAGGTGCTAAACGAACATTTCTCATTGGTTTCACTCAGGAAAACGAGAATTTTGTTGAGGAGAAGAATGAGGTACGAGATATTAGACTAGAAAGGATTGAGGTTAATTACGAACAGGTGTTATCAATTCTAGAAGGAGTGAAAGTAGACAAGTCCCCTGGACCGGGTGGGATTTATCCGAGGATTCTCTGGGAAGCGAGGGAGGAGATAACGGAGACTTTGCTTTGATATTTGAGTCATCATTGTCTACAGGTTTAGTACCAAAGATCTGGAGGATTGCAAATGTTGTGACCTTGTTCAAGGAGGGCACAACAGAGAAGAAGAGATTACACAGGAACTATAGACCAGTGAGCCCTGCGTCTGTTGTAGGAAAGGTTTAGGAAAGGATTATAAGAGACCGGATTTATAATCATCCAGCAAGCAACAGTTTGACTGGAAACAGTCAACATGGTTTCGTCAAGGGCAGGTCAAGTCTCACAAACCTCATTGAGTTTTTTGAGAAGGTAACCGAGCATGTAGATGAGGGTAGGGCAGTTGATGTGGTATACATGGACTTCAGTAAAACCTTTGATAAGATTCCACATGGTAGGCTGTTGAAGAAAATGCGGAGGCATGGGATTGAGGGTGATTTAGCAGTTTGGATTAGAAACTGGCTTTCTGAAAGAAGGCAGCGAGTGGTGGTTGATGGAAAATATTCAGCCTGCAGTCCGGTTACTAGTGGTATGACACAAGGATCTGTTTTGGGACCACTGCTGTTTGTCATTTTTATAAATGACTTAGATGCAGGCATAGGTGGATGGATTAGTAAATTTGCAGATGACACTAAAGCCGGTGGAGTGGTGGACAGTGAGGAAGTATGTTGCAGGTTGCAGGGGGACTTGGATAAACTGCAGAATTGGGCTGAGAGGTGGCAAATGGAGTTCAATACAACTAAATGTGAGATGATGCACTTTGGGAAGAATAACAGGAAGGCAGAGTACTTGGGTCAATGGAAAGATTCTTGTTAGTGTGGATGTGCAGAGGGATCTTGGAGTCCATGTACATAGATCCCTGAAAGTTGCCACCCAGGTGGATAGTGCTGATGAGAAGGCATGCCATGTGTTAGGTTTTGTTGGTAGAGGGATTGAGTTGCGGAGCCGTAATGTCATGCTGCAACTATACAAAACGCTGGTGCGGCCACACTTGGAATATTGTGTACAGTCTGGTCACCCCATTACAGGAAGGATGTGGAAGCATTGGAAAAGGTGCAGAGGAGATTTACCTGGATGTTGTCTGGTCTGGAGGGAAGATCTTATGAGGAAAGGCTGAGAGACCTGGGTCTGTCCTCATTGGAAAGAAGAAGGCTAAGAGGGGATTTGACAGAGACATACAAGATGATCAGAGGATTAGATATGGTGGACAGTGAGAATCACTTTCCTAGGATGATGATGTCAGTATGTACGAGGGGGCACAGCTGCAAATTGAGGAGTGATAGATTTAAGACAGATGTCAGAGGCAGGTTCTTCACTCAGAGAGTGGTAAGGGCGTGGAATGCCCTGCTTGCTAATGTAGTTAATTCAACCACATTCGGGAGATTTAAACAAAACTTGGATAAGCACATGGATGATGATGGGGTAGTGTGGAGGGATGAGCTTAGATTAGTTCACAGGTCGGTGCAACATCGAGGGCTGAAGGGCCTGTTCTGTGCTGTATTGTTCTATGTTCTAAAACAAATGAAGATGTAGTTTGATTGAATTAGTGGCCAACTGGGATGCAAAACAGAATCACAGTGAAGACGAAGAGAGAGAGGTATAAACCTCCGAGTTCCCAGACTTTCACTTTGTCACAGACGTTATTTCTCTGTAGAAGTGTGTGTGTGTGTGCGTGTGTGTGTTGGTGGTGGTGGTGGTGGTGGAGGGGGGGGGGGAGTGGGGTAATAAAGAGATTCTGGTCATTGCAGTGCGAGGCTTTAGCGCCAAAACTCTCACTCCCCTTTCCAACAACTGCAGCGCAAGGAATTTGCAAACGACCAGAACAGCTGCTAAATGGAACTCTCTATGTTTTATTACATAATAAGTCCCAGTTCTTCTGCATTTGTCCTTTAACTACAAGCTCTCCTGGGCCTGCCTCCGTGATCCAGGTCTGAATCAGTGTGGGCTTGATTTTAACTCATCCAAAGCTGCCTGCTGCACAGATTTGAATTCGGGCTCCCAGTGTGGGCAGGGGGTAGAGGGGCTCAATGTTGGGCTTGGCCAAGTGTATAAGAGCATCCTGGGTATCAATGATGCATTTCCAGGAGACCATTGCTAACATTTCAGAAGAAAGAGATGAAGGCAAACTATTACATAGTTACAATCTAGTCTATGATTTATTAACATGCAGTTAATGTAATGAAACAGCGAGACAACGGGGCAGCCTCCCAACTGTTATCTACAAAGTGTTTACATAGTGTATTCCTGTTAAGTGTGAAACTGATATTCTGCAATTTTGCTAAACACTTCTCTTGAGTATCCACTTATAAATACCAGATCTGAAGGATGTCACCACACAGAAGCCAATTTGTATTATAAAACAGCCTTTTCTATTTACATTGATGGTCCTGGGCATTTAAGACACTGCGGTCATTTTGCCTTAGTGTTGTTCAGAGATCTTGAGCTTCCAAAGAAAGGTTGAGACTTCCCAGAGCTCAACCGAGGGAGTGCTGCACTGTCTGAGGGGCTGCCTTTTGAAAGTGATGGTAACCAGAGAGCAGTCAGCCCTCGCCGATGTACGTAACGAAGAGGAGCTAGGGTGTTCCTCAGGCCTCACTGGCCAATACTTAACACCCACCTTGTCTCATTGTCCCAGTGATGTATTTGGATCTTGCTATGCACACATTGTCTGCTGTATATTTTACGTGTCATTTTGGCGAGGTTAACACAGCAGTCGCTTCGATGGCCCCAGGGCTACGATGGCCCCGTGTCAGAGGTTCTGCTCCAACATTGAGATGTTTCTGTGACAGTGTCCCAGGACATCCTCAGCTGAGGGAAATGGCATCAAAGTCGATCAACTCTGGGTCTCCCGCTGTCAACTTTTCATGAAGAGACTTTTCACCAGCTGCTGGAGGTTGCTGCTATCCCTGGGCTGGGTGGTGTGTGTGTTACCCCTCCATCCCTCTCGACCTTCATTGCAACACATCCTGCTGTGACCAGGTCCATCCGTCTCAGTGAGCCCATGGTGGGGGGACGGGGGGGTGGGGTTGGGATGGGGCAGAGCTATTAATGCGAGCAGTCCACACACACACAGGCACAGACTCTCAAAGACACACACACATGCACAGACATGCACACACTCTCAAACACACAAACACATGCACATATACGCAAACACACACACACGCACGCAGAGTGGTTTAACACACTCCTGCACACAGTAGGTCATGGAGCACTCTCTACGTGGATCTGTGATATTGGGTCTTATTCCAATGAATGCCGTACCAGTTGTGATTCGAAGAGAGTGTAGGAGATTGTCCCTTTGTCCGTCCCAGCCCACATCACCCAGAGAGGCAGCATTGCCTGTGGGAACGTGTTGGTGAGGACCCACAGTTCAGGGGGAGAGGAACGAGCTGGTGCCCTGTGCTGCCAATGAGATCTCACAGGATCCTTCTGCTTTGTGTCCTGTTGGAGCCTGGCGCTGTTTCACCCTCACGGAGATGCCAATAGCCAATCTGCAATGACCAATGAATTGTGACCAGCATTTGCCCCCATGCCATTGGACACTGTCTACATGTTCCACACACACAATGCTGTAAATGACAGATGATGTCACCAAGTCCTGGGAAAGTGACTGAGCGATGCAATTACCTCATGGTCAGGCACAAGTAGTGTCCGTGTTCTCAGACACAGAAATCTCTCTGTCATTGCCTATTCTGGGTGTAGTCACAGCCGATTTCCAATCGCAGTTTGCCTTGGGGAGTCAAGTGAATGTGGGTCATGCTCGGCTTAGCCTGGCCAGTGGCCATTCTGAACCTTCATGTCACCTTTCTACCCAGCATTCCCTGGGCAGCCCCATTGCTATTGAGACCCCACTGGTTCACACCCAGCACCTGGGGTTACATCTGCAACTCTCACCCTTACCATTCGGGCCCCACCCCTACAGCTTACTCTTGGCCACCATTGTCACTATGCACACTCCCCACTCTCTCACACCCTCCCTCAAACCACCAGCAAGGATGCCATTGATTGCCCCCCCAACTTCCATCCTGCTGAATCCATCATGGTCCCATCATATCCCATCCCCCCCCCACCTTTATATATCAAACCTTTCACCATCTTTGTCCCAGGTTGCTGCCTCCAGTATCCTGCACTGGGACTCTCCCCACCCACCTCTCTGCCACAGTGGTGTACCCCTCCCTAATAATCCCCCACTCCACCCTCCCTCTGCCTTCCCTCCCACCACCCCGTTGGCGGCTGAGTGACCAGACCCCTGCGTGGTCTGCCCGCCATCTATCCGGTTACCCTTGAGCCCTGTAGGACTGACTGTGACCTCCTCCCCAGACAGGGGTGAGCCAGACCCCCTGACCCTGACAGGGTACTGACTGAGGACAAACCCTGGGGCTCATACCTGCCATTTCCCAGGGACCTCTCACTGCTGGCAGACTCCCCCCACCCACCTCCCACCCCCTCCCCTGCCCCCTCGCTGTCTGACCTCTCCCCTCAGATGCTGAGTCTCAGCTCTTTGCAGAGTGTGCTGCCTGTTAACCTGGTCTGCCCCTGTCACGTGGTGCACGTGGGAGATTGACATAGCGTAGTGCCGTTACAACATGTCCACTCCCCGTGTCTGATCACAGCATGGAAATCTGCCTGGCAACAGCAGGCAAGACCCAAAATAAACCACCTGGAGTCTTCAAACTCTGGCTGGGGTGGCCAAGACACCCAAAGGCAAGGCAGGGATGCTGTGAGCTTCCAAACAGGCACAAAGCACCTGAACACTGAGAGAGCTCTGCCCAGTCCATCGCAGGAACCAGCCTCCCACTCATGGACTCCACCTACAATTCCCGCTGCCTCAGGAAGGCAGCCAACATCATCAAAGACCCCTCCCATTCCAGTTATAATCTCTTCCAACCTCTTCCATTGTGCACACATACCAACAGGTTCAAGAACAGCTTCTTCCCCGCTGTTATTAGACTGCTGAATGGACCTCTCTAATTACAAATCTAAATGTTGATCTCACTCTCTGTGCACCTTCTCTGCAGCTGTAACATTGTATTCCTCGCTCTGTTCTATCACACTATGATCCTTATATGATACGATCTGACTGTACTGCACGCAAAACAAAACCTTTCACTGTATCTGGGTACATGTGACAATAACCAATCAAATCAAAACTGAATTCTTCTGCTGTTTGAGTTAGCAGATTTCCCTCTGGATTAGTGAGCAGCTTCAGTTCAATGCATATGAAAATCTCACACAGCAAAGTGAGAAATGGCCAATACAGAGGAACTTACATGCACCACAATGGGGGATTTGAGCTACAAGGAGAGACTGAATAAGCTGGGGCTACATTTCCTGGAGCATCAGAGGCTGAGGGGGAAACCTTGTAAAACATGAGGAGCTTGGATAGGGTAAATAGACAAGCTCTTTCCCCAGGGTGGGGTAATCCAGCACTAGAGGGGCATAGGTTTAGGGTGAGAAGGGAAAGATATCAAAGGGACCAAAGGGGCAACATTTTCGTGCAGAGAGTGTTGCGTGTATGGAATGAGCTGCCAGAGGAAGTGGTGGAGGTTGATACAATTACAACAGTTAGATTAGATTCTCTACAATGTGGAAACAGGTCCTTTGGCCCAACCAGTCCACACTGACCCTCCGAAGAGTAACCCACCCAGACCCATTTCCCTCTGACTAATGCTCCTAACACTATTAACATGGCCAATCCACCCTGACCTGCACATCCTTGGACTGTGGGAGGAAACCGGAGCACCCGGAGGAAACCCACGCAGACACGGGGAGAACGTGCAAACTCCACACAGACAGTCACCCGAGGCTAGAATTGAACCTGGGACCCTGGTGCTGTGAGGCAGCAGTGCTAACCACTGAGTCACTGTGCCGCCCCTTTAAAAGGCATCTGGGTGGGTATATGAATAGGAAGAGTTTAAGGAATATGGGCCAAGTGCTGGCAAATGGGTTTAGATTAGGATAGATTAGATTAGATTACTTACAGTGTGGAAACAGGCCCTTCGGCCCAACAAGTCCACACCGACCCGCCGAAGCGCAACCCACCCATACCCCGACATTTATCCCTTTAACCTAACACTACGGACAATTTAGCATGGCCAATTCACCTGACCCGCACATCTTTGGACTGTGGGAGGAAACCGGAGCACCCGGAGGAAACCCACGCAGACACGGGGAGAATGTGCAAACTCCACACAGTCAGTCGCCTGAGTCGGGAATTGAACCCGAGTCTCTGGCGCTGTGAGGCAGCAGTGCTAACCACTGTGCCACCGTGCCGCCCACGGACATGGATATCTGGTCAGTGGGATGAGTTGGACTGAAGGGTCTGTTCCTGTGCTGTACGGTTCTGTGACTCTATGACCTCCTTCGACCAGCTTGCTACGACCTGCTTTTGGCAAGGCTGCTGCTTCATGGTGTCAGCCTGATTCCTAGCTCATTGACAGTGTCAGCTCTCCAAGCAACAACACTACAGGAAGCCCAACCCAGCAGCAAGCTCCAGGGGAGAATATCCCTGGAGGTTCCTACCTTGGCAAGCTTTGATGTTGGCAATTCATCTCCAGCTTTGGACAAAATGAATCAGGTTGTTCCATTACAGGAAAGGAGCTGGAGATAGGAAGCAACATGTAAAACCATAGTCTAATGTGATTCGGAGAATTTCCACAGCCACATCTTTAATTTATTTTAACAGAGGGAAATGTTGACATTTGCTATTTGCCAGTCTCAGCTAAGTGGGACAAGTGAAGTGATTGACTCTGATAGATGTGTTATTCATTTTTAAAACCATTCAGACAGCACACGCTTTTAAAGCAATGCAGTTACTGCAGAGAAAGGGAAATAGCTGTGATCTTGAGTACAAGCCGTGCCTTAAAATCACCTCATCTTGATGTGAACGGTAATTCTTAGAAGGCAGATCGAAGTCTATAAGATTGCTGTTAAACTGCCAGACTGTGAACTTTCAGGTTGATGTGATTCTCACTCAGGGTTTGCTGCTCTTTGTTCAGGAAAGATTGGGAGTATTATTTTCTCGCTCAATCCCCTTTCTATCCCCACAGGAAGCAGCAGGGTCACCCTCTCACTGGGAAATCTTTCCAAGGCAGGCAACTGGTTATTCACCTTACTCCACACTCACACTCACACACACCAACACACACACACACCAACACACACACCAACACACACTCACACACACCATCATGCACACTCACACACCAACACACTCTCACACCAACACACACCAACACACACACACCAACACACACTCTCACACCAACACACACTCACACACATTCACACACTCACACACATACTCACACACACATACACACTCACACACACTCACACACTAACACACACACACACTCACACTAACACACACCCACTCACTCACACACACATACACTCACACACACTCACACACACACATACACACTCACACACTAACACACACTCACACACACAGACACAGACCCAGACACAGACAGAGAAAGGCAAACAGAGACATGTATTGACATAAAGAAATAAACATAATTACAGATAGAAGCACACAGACACATATCAGACAGGGTTTATTGGGATATGAGCGAAATCGTGGCAAATAGGACCAGATTAATTTCCGAGATCTGGTTATCATGGAAGAGTTGGACTGAAGGGTCTGTTTCTGCGCTGTACAACTCTATACCTCAGTGATCCAATTGATCAAGAATTATTTGTAACCTAAGACAACGTTCTTCACTGTCCACTGTACAGATAACCTTGGTGGCATCCACAGACTTGCTAATCATGCCTTATATATTCGTACCTCAGTCATTGATATAAATGACAAGCAAAAGTAGATGCAGCACCGATCCCTGTGAATCACCGCTGGTCACAGGCCTCTAGTCTGAAAAACAGTCCGGCATGACCAAAACCATGCTCTGTGTTCTGCCATTAGCAGAAACACACAGAAACAGACACACGCATGTAGCACATTCATACAGAGACACAGACATAGTTTTGTCTTTAAGGCTACACACACACACTCACTCAGACACCAACACACGCACACTCACTCACACACCAACATTCACACTCATTCCCACATGCACTCATACACCAACACATACATGCACTCACACACACGTGCACACACACATACACGCACTCATGCACGCACTCACACTCACTCTCACACACATACACACTCACTGACAGAGGGTTAAACTGAGGGAGGATTGCACTGAGGGAGGGTTGCAGTGAGGGAGGGCTGCACTGAGGGAGAGTTGCACTGAGGGAAAGTTGCACTGAGGAAGGGTTGCACTAAGGGAGAGTTGCACTGAGGAAGGGTTGCACTGAGGGAGAGTTGCACTGAGGGAGATTTGCACTGAGGGAGGACTGAACTGAGGGAGGGCTGAACTGAGGGAGGATTGCACTGAGGGAGGACTGAACTGAGGGAGGATTGCACTGAGGGAGGACTGAACTGAGGGAGGGTTGCACTGAGAGAGGATTGCAGTGAGGGAGGGTTGCACTGAGGGAGGATTGCAGTGAGGGAGGGTTGCACTGAGGGAGGGTTGCACTGAGGGAGGATTGCAGTGAGGGAGGGTTGCACTGAGGGAGGATTGCAGTGAGGGAGAGTTGCACAGAGGGAGGGTTGCACTGAGGGAGGATTGCACTGAGGGAGAGTTGCACTGAGGGAGGACTGAACTGAGGGAGGACTGAACTGAGGGAGGATTGCACTGAGGGAGAGTTGCACTGAGGGAGAGTTGCACTGAGGGAGGGTTGCACTGAGGGAGAGTAGCACTGAGGAAGGATTGCACTGAGGGAGAGTTGCACTGAGGGAGAGTTGCACTGAGGAAGGATTGCACTGAGGGAGAGTTGCACTGAGGGAGGGTGGCACTGAGGGAGGATTGCACTGAGGGAGAGTTGCACTGAGGGAGGACTGAACTGAGGGAGGACTGAACTGAGGAAGGGTTGCACTGAGGGAGAGTTGCACTGAGGCAGGACTGAACTGAGGGAGGGTTGCACTGAGGGAGAGTTGCACTGAGGGAGGATTGCACTGAGGGAGGGTTGCAGTGAGGGAGGGTTGCACTGAGGGAGGACAGAACTGAGGGAGGATTGCACTGAGGGAGGGTTGCACTGAGGGAGGGTTGCACTGAGGGAGGATTGCACTGAGGGAGGATTGCACTGAGGGAGGGTTGCAGTGAGGGAGGGTTGCACTGAGGGAGAGTTGCAGTGAGGGAGGGTTGCACTGAGGGAGAGTTGCACTGAGGGAGAGTTGCACTGAGGGAGGGTTGCACTGAGGGAGGATTGCAGTGAGGGAGGGCTGCACTGAGGGAGGATTGCAGTGAGGGAGAGTTGCACTGAGGGAGGGTTGCACTGAGGGAGGATTGCACTGAGGGAGAGTTGCACTGAGGAAGGACTGAACTGAGGGAGGACTGAACTGAGGGAGAGTTGCACTGAGGGAGGACTGAACTGAGGGAGGGTTGCACTGAGGGAGAGTTGCACTGAGTGAGAGTTGCACTGAGGGAGGATTGCACTGAGGGAGAGTTACACTGAGTGAGAGTTGCACTGAGGGAGGATTGCACTGAGGGAGAGTTGCACTGAGGAGGACTGAACTGAGGGAGGACTGAACTGAGTGAGAGTTGCACTGAGTGAGGATTGCACTGAGGGAGAGTTGCACTGAGGGAGAGTTGCACTGAGGGAGGACTGAACTGAGGGAGGACTGAACTGAGGGAGAGTTGCACTGAGGGAGGATTGCACTGAGGGAGGATTGCAGTGAGGGAGGATTGCACTGAGGGAGGATTGCACTGAGGGAGGGTTGCACTGAGGGAGGGTTGCACTGAGGGAGGATTGCAGTGAGGGAGGATTGCACTGAGGGAGGATTGCACTGAGGGAGGGTTGCACTGAGGGAGAGTTGCACTGAGGGAGATTGCACTGAGGGAGGATTGCACTGAGGGAGGATTGCACTGAGGGAGAGTTGCACTGAGGGAGTTTGCACTGAGGGAGGATTGCAGTGAGGGAGGGTTGCAGTGAGGGAGGGTTGCACTGAGGCAGGATTGCACTGAGGGAGGATTGCACTGAGGGAGAGTTGCACTGAGGCAGGATTGCACTGAAGGAGGATTGCACTGAGGGAGAGTTGCACTGAGGGAGAGTTGCACTGTGGGAGGATTGCAGTGAGGGAGGGTTGCAGTGAGGGAGGATTGCAGTGAGGGAGGGTTGCACTGAGGGAGGTTTGCACTGAGGGAGAGTTGCACTGAGGGAGAGTTGCACTGAGGGAGGGTTGCAGTGAGGGAGAGTTGCACTGAAGGAGAGTTGCACTGAGGGAGAGTTGCACTGAGGGAGGATTGCACTGAGGGAGGATTGCAGTGAGGGAGAGTTGCACTGAGGGAGGATTGCACTGAGGGACGAATGCAGTGAGGGAGGATTGCAGTGAGGGAGGGTTGCACTGAGGGAGGGTTGCACTGAGGGAGGATTGCACTGAGGGAGGGTTGCAGTGAGGGAGAGTTGCACTGAAGGAGAGTTGCACTGAGGGAGAGTTGCACTGAGGCAGGATTGCACTGAGGGAGGATTGCACTGAGGGAGAGTTGCACTGAGGGAGAGTTGCACTGAGGGAGGATTGCACTGAGGGAGGATTGCAGTGAGCGAGAGTTGCACTGAGGGAGGATTGCACTGAGGGACGAATGCAGTGAGGGAGGATTGCAGTGAGGGAGGGTTGCACTGAGGGAGGGTTGCACTGAGGGAGGATTGCACTGAGGGAGGGTTGCAGTGAGGGAGGGTTGCACTGAGGGAGGATTGCATTGAGGGAGGATTGCAGTGAGGGAGGGTTGCACTGAGGGAGGGTTGCACTGAGGGAGAGTTGCACTGAGGGAGAGTTGCACTGAGGGAGGATTGCACTGAGGAAGGATTGCAGTGAGGGAGGGTTGCACTGAGGGAGGGTTGCACTGAGGGAGAGTTGCACTGAGGGAGGACTGAACTGAGGGAGGATTGCACTGAGGGAGAGTTGCACTGAGGGAGAGTTGCACTGAGGGAACGTTGCACTGAGGGAGAGTTGCACTGAGGGAGAGTTGCACTGAGGGAGGATTGCACTGAGGGAGAGTTGCACTTCGGGAGGGTTGTTCATTTTATTAACTTTCACTGAGTTGAGAAGTCAGTGTATCATTTGATCTGTGCTGGAGCGAACCTTCTAGTGACCCTTCTAATTCAGTTGCTGTCCGCTTTGATTTGATCACATGGGTACAAGGAACAGATTCCCATCACCATCTCAGAGCAACCAGAATGGGCTGATTTGATCGACTCCTCCAGGGACTGATGTTTTTTGTCCATCCTTAATTGCCCCCTTGAGAAGGTGGGGGTGATCTGCCTTCTTGACCCGCTGCAGTCCATGTGCTGTGGGTAGACCCACAATGCCCTTAGGGAGGGAATTTCAGGATTCTGACCCAGTGACACTGAAGGAACGGCGATATATTTCCCCGTCAGGATGGTGAGGGGCTCAGAGGGGAACTTGCAGAGGGTGGTGTTCAATGTATCTGCTGCCCTTGTCCTTCTCGATGGAAGTGGTCATGGGTTTGGAAGGAGCTGTCTGAGGATCTCTGGTGAATTTTTGCAATGCATCTTGTAGATGGTACACACTGCTGCTACTGAGCATCGGGGGTGAAGGGAGTGGGTGTTTGTGGATGTGTTGCCAATCAAGTGGGGGCTGCTTTGTCCTGGATGGTGTTGAGCTTCTTGAGTGTTGTTGGAGCTGGCCCCATCCAGGGCAAGTGGGAGTATTCCATCACACTCCTGACTTGTGCCTTGTAGATGGTGGATAGGCTTTATAGTGGAGGAATTACAATTTCATCCACATTCCAAAAATAAATAATAAAGATAATGTCAGCAGTTGAGAGGCCATTAATAAGACCCAAATGTGAAGAAAGAGTCCATTGTTCAGGAAGCCCTGGTCACTAATCTCCCAACTCCTCCTGGACATCAGGGGGTAGTGCGGAATAGAGCTGAAAGCAAGATTGTACAAGATTGGGATCAGCTGCTGGGTACATATAAAAAGGCATCAACAGCTGGAAAAAGGGCAGGCCCCATGGAAATATACCCCATCAAGCAGTTAGCTAGGAAAGGATACCCTGAAGATATAAAAATTAGGGTATAGATCGGGTTAATGGTAGTTGTCTTTTCCCTAGGATGAGGGATCTCAAGACTCAGGGGCACATTTTTAAGGTGAGAGGAGAGAGATTTAAAAAAGCCATGACTGCAGATCTTTTACACAAAGGATGGTTCAAGTGTGGAATGAACTTCCTGAGGAAGTGATGGATATGGGAACAATTTCTATGTTTAAAAGGCATTTAGATAGTCACATGAATAGGAAAGGTTTAGAGAGAAATGGGTCAGGAGCAGGCAGCTGGGACTAGTTTAGTTTGGGATTATGGTCATCATGGTCTGGTCAGGCCGAAGGGTCTGTTTCCATGCTGTATGACTCTATGACTCTAAGAGAGCAAAGAGGACTGACTGGGAATTTTTTCCAGAGAGAGCCAGCACAAAGCCGACAGACTGAAAGGCTTTCCTGTGTGTTGCAACCATTTTACGATTTGATGAGAAAAACTGAAGAGACTCACAATACCCCAGAATCATTTCACCATCGTGCAGTCTACACAGGAAAACCAATCAGCAATCCAATATGATGTAACTCAATTGTAATTCGATGGAATGCTGATTACAGTCAGAGAGGTGCAAATAGAGGTCAGAGGTACAGTCAGACAGAGTCCTTTCCCTTCACTGGTTGCTGCTCCTTATCATCACTTAATGATCAGTTTCAACTGAGCGATGTTATTTATCAAAGTCAATAGATTTGCAGTTGCTCAGAATAGGGAAGGGACCTGTTGCAAACACTGATGTTAAAATTTAACCAGAATTTTAATGGGCATTTTCGTGCATGGCTACCCTGCTCACTAGCTGGACTGATGGAAATATTTTCTCAGTGTACCTGACCCTCTCTGCTCAGGGCTTTCTGCTACACTGTCTAAAACACCCATCAATGGATACGAGAGGTTGTTGTGAAGACAGGCTGAACATGGAGCTCTGAGCTCTTAATTAGAGAATGATGTGGAGGTGCTGGTGTCAGACTGGAGGGAACAAAGTCAGAAGTCACACGACACCAGATTATAGTCCAACAGGTTTATTTAAAATCACAGGCATTCAGAGCTCTGCCCCTTCCTCAGGTCTCCAAAAGCTTGTGATTTTAAATAAACTTGTTTGATGATAACCTGGTGTCATGTGATTTCTGACTCAAACAAAGAAGAGATGTCTTTAGAATAATGGAAGGGTTACTGAAGGTCATTGGAGTAATTATTCTTACCATTAGTGAAGAGTCCAACACTAGATTCGACAGTTAGTGATAAAGGCAATGGTGTATTGGTAATGTCACTGGTCTAGCAATCCAGAAACCAGGCTGGCGCTCGGGGATATGATTTTGAATCCCATCAGAACCAATGGTGACATTTCAATAAAGTCTGGAATTACAGGCTGGTCCAATAGCCACCATCAACTAAAACCCATCTGCTTCACCAATGCCCTTTAGGGAGAGAAATCTGCCACCCTTACCTGGTCTGGCCTACATGTGACTCCAGACCCACAGTGATGTGGTTGACTCTTAACCGCTCTCTGAAAGAGCTAAGCAAGCAACTCAGGCAGAAGATTCATGCACCAGCAGGTTCAGGGATAGCTTCATTCCCAGCTGTTATCAGACACTGTCTAGCCTCAAATAATGCTGACCGTGCTAGTGTTGGTGTTGCCTAGTGCACGCCCTGTGCAGTGTAACCTTTATGCCTCTGTCTAAGTCTCTCTGATCTGTACATCCTTGCTCACTATGTTCTCCCTGTACTGCTCATAAACATAATGTTTCACTGTAACTCGGTACATGTGACAATAAATCAATCAACCAATCAATCAGTGCAAGGGGCAATTAGGGATGGGCAATAAATGCTAGGCCAATAGGAAGTAAGCTAGTCACTAACCAATCCTGTCAGGAATTTAGTATAAACTTGTATCCAAATGTAGTGAAAATGTGAAAGTCATCACTATAGGGAATGGGGGAGAGGGCGAGGGAATGGTATATTATTAATAAACTTATGAAGAAGCTGGAAAAACACATGAGGGAGAATGGAATGGGAGAGATGCTGATAAAATGAAATAGGAAGGGAAGAAGGCTCAGCTAAAGAATGAATATCAGCACAGATCTGTTGGGCTGAATGGCCTGTTTCTACACTGTACACTCAGTGGAACAAACAAGGCTCCTCCTTCTGGAGAGTTGAGCTGGCAGCACAGTTAATCTCCTCAGACAGCAACCCAACAAAGATGGTTCTTGGGGCAAAGACATCCTCAGTTCTCCCAACTATAGTCTTACAACAAGAAACTCACCCTGAATTGGACAGTGATCAACTGTATCACTGAGCATGGTTTCAGGATAACTGGAGTGGGAAATGGAGAAGTGTTACAATGATTCAGTATGGGGCGTTGCGCTGAGTCCAGGTGAGCAGTTTCGCTGGGCCAGTGTAGAAGGAGCTTTAATCTGTATAAAAGCAAACACAGAATCCTGGATTAACTGAGTCAGGTCTGGCAGAGAGAAACACAGCTAACATTCTGAATGCTACACGACTCGTTGTCAGCGTAGCAATTTGCAGTCAGTCACAGTTCGGGACTCAAAATGTAAACTCACTTTCTGTCTCCACAGATACTGCCAGTGTTAGAATCTGTATCTGGTCTATCACATAAAACCCAAATTTAAACTAATATCTCTTCTGGAAATGGGGAAGGTTGAGTCAGCTACCTCTTTCAAAACCCATCTGCTTTTATTCCCCATTGGTATTAAAATCAGACAGGGTATAAATCCATTGTTTAACCTGAACACCGCATTCATTCTGCGTGGGTTAGATTAATTCCCGCTCATATACACTGACAGTGTGCCCTGCTGTACATATTACTGGTGTCTGTGCCGGGCTGGATGTTAAGCTGATTGGAGCTCTGTTATTGCATCCTGGAATGAAGATTTCTGTAGCACTTGGCTACACTGTCAGGATGATGTTGTAGTTCTATATTTGCTTTGGGTTGGGCACACTTGACCTGGAAGGTAATGCTGCTGTCAACAGCACAATTGGAAAAGGATGATTTGTGATGCAAGATGGAAGATCCTTAACTCCTCAAGCTGTTGTTGTCTCTCACCTTGAACGGCAGACATTTCAAGAGTGAAAAAACACAATGTGATAGATATCGGCAGCCTTCCAGCATCACATATCCAGCCGATGCGGCTCAAGCACTAATTACTGTTCCACTGTCTGTCTCCCAACGCAAGTGCAAATATTGAAGGATGAAACTCGTCTCTACCAATGCAATCCTTCACGTTAATGACCCAGACAAATTTCACAGCCGCTTGTATCTGTCAATGAAACACGGTATAATTTCTGTCATTGATTGCCATCTTGTATCTGCCCGTGTGCCTGGTGATGTAATTAGAGCCAGGAACAATAATTCCTCATAACGAGGAGAGGAATTGCAGAGTGCCAGACTCTCAGCTGAGAAGTAATGGTGAACTAACGTGGGAGAGATTCCATGCTGAAGTTGGCCAAGCCAATGGACATCGCCAGTGAGAGACCATACAGCAGAGGAGTTGTGACTGGTGCAGACCACAGGAGGGAGCCACTCATCATCTCTGGGCACAAAGCGTAGGCCCATGAGAGAGTCAACTTACAAGGTGTCGAGCCAACTTGGCACAATAGTTCTGGTTGAAAAAAAATGGGCAAGGGTTTTGGTGCGATTCATGTTGTGAATTTTTCACAGCCCTCATTACACCGCGCGCTGTGGGCTCTCGAACGTGAAAAGAGCCATCAGCCCATCTGGTTTCAAACTTGGCAAGGATCATCTTTGCATTTACGTAGTGCCTCATTACGCAAACATTTGACACACTGAAATGGTCTAAATCCAGGAATCGCTTACTTCGGCTTCATTCATTTGACTCCAAACAAATTCGCAGATACCCCCATCAAATTCCGGGTTTCACCAGTAAGCCTATTCCTAGTTTCCTCCCCTGTTCTAAAGTTCACTCCCTGAGGACACTCCAGCTCAGTCCCCCTGCTCACCTGCCATTGGGTGGTTAAGAGATGATGCTGAAGGAGCGGGGGCAGCACAGTGTCTCAGTGGTTAGCACTGCTGCCTCACAGCACCAGGAATTGGCACTCCCTCAGGGTAACTGCCACAGAAGATGAATTTAATGTTTTTTTGGACTCAGTTAGGGTTCACGTCACACAGACATTTGCAGTGAACTGCTGGATGGAATCAGATCTCACACAATCAATATCCTGTGAAACTAAAAGAAGACAGAGGGTGGTGGTTGATGGGAAATGTTCATCCTGGAGCTCAGTTACCAGTGGTGTGCCGCAAGGATCTGTTTTGGGGCCACTGCTGTTTGTCATTTTTATAAATGATCTGTATGTGGGTGTAGAAGGATGGGTTAGTAAATTTGAGTAGGCAAAGATGTGGATAGTGCAGAAGGATGTTGTAGGTTACAGAGAGACATGGATAAGATGCAGAGCTGGGCTGAGAGGTAGCAAATGGAGTTTATTGCAGAAAAATGTGAGATAGTTCTCTTGGGAAGAAGTAACAGGAATGCAGAGTACTGGGCTAGTGGTAAAATTCTTGGCAATGTAGATGAACAGAGAGATCTCTGTGTCCAGGTGCATAAATCCCTGAAAGTTGCCACCCAGGTCGATAGGATTGTTAAGAAGGCATATGGTGTGTTAGCTTTTATTGGTAGAAGGATTGGGTTTCAGAGCCACGAGGTCATGCTGCAGCTGTACAAGACACTGGTGTGGCCACACCTGGAATATTGCATACAGTTCTGGTCACCGCATTATAGGGAGGATGTGGAAGCTTTGGAAAGGGTTCAGAGGAAATTAACTAGGATGTTGCCTGGTATGGAGGGAAGGTCTTACAAGGAAAGGCTGAGGGACTTGAGGCTGTTTTCATCAGAGAGAAGATTGAGAGGTGACTTAATCGAGACATATAAGATAATCAGAGGGTTAGATCGGGTGGACAGTGAGAGCCTTTTTCCTCAGATGGTGATAGCTAGTACAAGGGGACATAGCTTTAAATTGAGGGGTGATAGATATAGGACAGATGTCAGAGGTGGTTTCTTTACTCAGAGAGTAGTAGGGGCGTGGAATGGCCTATCTGCAACAGTAGTAGACTCGCCGAAGTTAAGGGCATTTACATGGGCATTGAAAAGGCACAGGGATGAAAATGGAATAGTGTTGGTTGGATGGGCTTCAGATTGGTTCCACAGGTCAGCGCAATATCGAGGACCAAAGGGACTGTACTGCGCTGGAATGTTCTATAGCTCATAGAATCCCTACAGTGCAGAGAGAGGCCATTTGATGCACCAAGTTTGCACTGACCCTCTGAAGAGCACTAACCCACCAGGCCCCCTCCTCTAGCTCTGTAACCCTGCTGTTCCCATGACTAACCCACCTAACCTGCACATCTCTGGACACTATGGGCATTTTAGCGTGGCCAATTCACCTTAACCTGCACATGTTTGACTGTGGGAGGAACCCGGAGCACCAGGAGGGAACCCGCGCAGACACGGGGAGAATGTACAAACTCCACACAGACAGTTGCCTGAGGCTGGAATCGAACACAGGTCCCTGGCGCTGTGAGGCAGCAGTGCTAACCACTGAGCCACCATTGTGCCCAACTCCTTGAGCATCATCTCTTAATCACCTGATTGCATTGACAGGAGCAGTCGAAAAGGGGGCATGATCTGGAAACTTCTCAGGGACGGCCAGGGAATGAACTCTAGAAAGGGCATAGAAATTAGGAGTGGGCCATTCAGCCCTTCAAGCCTGCTCTAATATTCAATATGATTATGGTTGATTTTGTACCTCAGTACCATATTTCCACTTTCTCCCCTTACCCCTTGATACCTTGAAAACCTAAAGATTTATTATTCTCTCTCTTGTCCATACTCTGTGACCCAGCATCCGCAGCTTTCTGTGGGAGAGAATTCCACCCCTTTGAGTGAAGAAATCTTTCTTCATCTTGGTTCTAAATGGCCTCCCCTGTTTCCTGAGACTTTGTCCCCTTGTTGTAGATTCCCCACCCGGGGGCAAATACCATCCCTGCATCTAGTCTGTCCAGCCCTGAGAGAATTTTATCCATTTCCATCAGATACCCTCTCATCGTTCTAAACCCTAGTGAATACACACCCAGCCAAACTAATCTCTCCTCAGTTAAAAATTACACAACACCAGGTTATAGTCCAACAGATTTATTTGGAAGCACTAGCTTTCGGAGCACAGCTCAGCTCCCTGATGAAGGAGCAGCTGATGAAGAGACAGCATACCGAGAGCTAGTGCTTCCAAATGAAACTTTTGGACTATAGCCTGGTGTGTGATTTATAACTTTGTACACCCCAGTCCAATACTGGCATCTCCAAATCATAATCTCTCCTCATCAGACGGTCCTGCCATCCCCAGTATCAGTATAATGAACCTTCACTGCACTCCCTGTTTGGCAGTATATTCTGCAAAACTACCCACAATACTCCAGGTGTGGTCTCACCAAGGCCTTGTGTGACTGGAGCAGGACATCCCAACTTGTGTAGTCAAACCTTTTACAGTGAAGACAAACATATCCTTTGTCTTCCTGATCACTTGCTGCAACCAAAGAGTTGTCATCAAATACTCAGAGTGAAATGCTTGATGGAGTACGATGGATGGATCAGATGAAACTTTTCTTACTCATGTTTTTGGATAGCTCCCAGGTAAGTGGAAGGTGGATAAAGGAGGATTCATTGCAGCAGTCAGTTCTTCTTGGCTAGAGTTCATTTTGTGGTTCAACTGATGTTTATACCGTTTTGGATACTGTTGGGTGGAATAACTTACCAGGAATAAGCCATGGGGCACAGGTCTCTGGCACAGTCTGTCCGTGTTGCTCAGAGGGGAAGGGGGGAAATGAGCAGAGCATTAGTCATTGGGGATTCTATAGTTGAGGGGACAGATAGGAGGTTCTGTGGGAATGAGATAGACTCACAATTATTGTATATCCTCCCACATGCCAGGGTTCATAATGTCTCGGATCATCTTTCCGGGATCCTTGAGGGGGAGGGAGTGCAGCCCCAAGTCATGGTCCACATCGGCACCAGTGACAGGTAGGAAAAGGGATGGGGGATTTAAGGCAGAAATTCAGGGAGCTAGGGTGGAAGCTTGGAGCTAGAACAAACAGAGTTGTTGTCTCTGGTTTGTTGCCTGTGCCACATGCTAGTGAAGCAAGGAATAGGGAGAGAGAGGAGTTGAACACGTTGCTGCAGGGATGGTTAGGATTCATTCTGGAGTAGATGGGACCTCTACAAACAGGATGATCTACACCTGAACCAGAGGGGTACCAATATCTGGGGGGGATGCTTGCTAATGCTCTAACTGAGGGTTTAAGCTAATTCAGCAGGGAGATGGGAACCTAAAGTGTAGCTCCAGTGTCCAGGACGTTGAGAGCAGTGAGGTCAGAAATGAGGTTTCAAGATTGCAAGAGTTCACCGACAAGCGGGAAAGTGGTTTTGAAGTGTGTTTACTTCAACACCAGGAGCATCCAGAATAAGGTGGGTAAACTTGCAGCATGGGTTGGTACCTGGGACTTCGATGTTGTGGCCATTTCAGAGATATTGACAGAGCAGGGTCATGAATAGTTGTTGCAGGTTCCGGGATTTAGATGTTTCAGTAAGAACAGAGAAGATGGTAAAAGAGGGGGAGGTGTGGCATTGTTAGTCAAGGACAGTACTACAGTGGCAGAAAGGATGTTTGAGGACTCGTCAACTGAGGTAGAATGGGCTTAGATTAGAAACAGGAAGGGACAGGTCACCCTGCTGGGAGTTAAAAATCACACAACACCAGGTTATAGTCCAACAGATTTGTTTGGAAGCACTAGCTTTCGGAGCGTTGCTCCTTCATCAGGTGGTTGTGGAGTATAAGATCATAAGACACAGAAATTTGCTATAAATTCTGTGTCTTATGATCTTATACTCCACAACCACCTGATGAAGGAGCAACACTCTGAAAGTTGATGCTTCCCAATAAACCTGTTGGACTATAACCTGGCGTTGTGTGATTTTTAACTTTGTACACCCCAGTCCAACACCGGCATCTAAAAATCATTTCTTTGGGCCTCCAAATAGTTCCAGAGATGTAGAGGAAAGGATAGCAAAGATAATCCTGGATAGGAGTGAGAATGACAGGGTAATTGTTATGGGGGCTTTAACTTTCCAAATATTGTCTGGGAATGTTATAGGTCAAGTACTTTAGATGGGTCAGTTTTTGTGCAGTGTATGCAGGAGGGTTTCCTGACACAGTGTGTAGACAAGCCAACAAGGGGCAAGGCCACACTGGATTTGGTACTGGATAATAAACCAGCTAGGTGTTAGATTTGGAGGTAGGTGAGCACTTGGGTGATAGTGACCACAATTCGGTTATATTTATTTTCGCTATGGAAAGATAGGTATATGCCACAGGACAAGAGTTATAGCTGGGGGAGAGGCAATTATGATGTGATTAGGCAAGATTTAGGATGCATAGGATGGGAAGGATACTGCAGGGGATGGGGACAATTGAAATGTGGAGCTTATTCAAGGAACAGCTACAGCGTGTCCTTGATAAGTATGTAGCTGTCAGGCAGGGAGGAAGTGGCCAAGTCAGGGAGATGTGGTTTACTAAGGAGGATGAATCTCTTGTCAAGGAGAAGAAAAGGGCTTACGTTAGCATGAGATGTGAAGGTTCAGTTAGGCCACTTGAGAGTTACAAGTTAGCCAGGAAAGACCTAAAGAGAGAGCTAAGGAGAGCCAGGAGGGGACTTGAAGAGTCTTTGGCAGGTAGGATCAAGGAAAACCCTAAGGCTTTTTACAGGTGTATCAGGAATAAAAGAAAGACTAGGATAAGATTAGAGACAATCAATGACAGTAGTGGGAAGTTGTGCGAGGAGTCAGAGGAGATGTGAGAGGGGCTAAATGAATATTTTTTGTCTGTATTCACATTGGAAAATGACAATGTTGTTGAGCAGAATACTGTGATATTGGCTATTAGACTGGACGGGATTGAGGTTCACAAGGAGGAGGTGTCAGCAATTCTGGAAAGTGTGAAAATAGATAAGTCCCCTGGGATGGATGGGATTTATCCTAGGATTCTATGAGAAGCCAGGGAGGAGATTGCCAAGCCTTTGGCTTTGATCTTTATGTTTTCATCGTCTACAGGAATAGTGCCAGAAGACTGGAGGATAGCAAATGTTCCCTTGTTCAAGAAGGGGAGTAGAGACAACCCTGGTAATTATAGACCAATGAGTCTTACTTCGGTTGTGGGTAAGGTGTTGGAAAAGGTTATAAGAGAGAGGATTTATAATCATGTGGAGGGGAATAAGTTGATTAGGGACAGTCAACCCAGTTTTGTGAGGGGTAGGTCTTGCCTTACAAATCTTATTGAGATCTCTGAGATGGTGACCAAACAGGTGGATGAGGGTAAAGCAGTTGATGTGGTGTATATGGATTTCAGTAAGGCATTTGATAAGGTTCCCCACGATAGGCTATTGCACAAAATATGGAGGCATGGGATTGAGGGTGGCTTAGCGTTGCGGATCAGAGGTTGGCTAGTTGATAGAAGACAGAGTGTGGTGGTTGATGGGAAATATTCATCCTTGAGTTCAGTTAATAGCGGTGTACCCCAAGGAATTGTTTTGGGTCTACTGCTGTTTGTCCTTTTTATAATTGACTGGATGAGGGTACAGGAGGATGGGTTAGTAAATTTGAGGATGACACTAAGGTCGGTGAAGTTGTGGATAGTGCCAAAGGATGTTGCAGGTTACAGAGGGTCATAGATAAGCTGCAAAGCTGGGCTCAGAGGTGGCAAATGGAGTTTAATGCAGAAATGTGAGGTGATTCACTACAGAATGAGCAACAGGAATGCAGACTACTGGGCTAATGGTAATATTCTTGCTCGTGTTAATGAGCAGAGAGATCTCGGTGTCCATGTACGTAGATCCCTGAAGTTGCCATCTAGGTTGATAGGGTTGTTAAGAAGGCATACAGTGTGTTAGCTTTTATTGGTAGAGGGATTGAATTTCAGAACCATGAGGTCATGCTGCAGCTATACAATAATTTGGTGTGGCCACACTTGGAGTATTGCGTACAATTCTGGTCACCGCATTACAGGAAGGATGTGGAAACTTTGGAAAGGGTTCAGAGGAGATTTACTAGGATGTTGCCTGATATGGAGGGAAGGTCTTATGAGGAAAGGCTGAGGGACTTGAGGCTGTTTTCATTAGACTGAAGAAGGTTGCGAGGTGACTTAATAGAGGCAAACAAGATGATCAGAGGATTAGATCGGGTGGACAGTGAGAGCCTTTTTCCTCGGATGGTGATAGCTAGTACGAGGGGGCATAGCTTTAAATTGAGGGGTGATAGATATAGGACAGATGCCAGAGGTAGTTTCTTTACTCAGAGAGTAAAGGACATGGAACGCACTGCCTGCAACAATAGTAGACTCACCAAATTTAAGGGCATTTAAATGGTCATTGCATCGACATATGGATGAGAATGGAATAGTGTAGGTTAGATGGGCTTCAGGTTTGTTCCACAGGTCAGCACAACATCGAGGGCCGAAGGGCCTGTACTGCGCTGGAATGTTCTATGTTTAGTCTTCATCCACCATTGACTTACACTTCCCCAACTCCAACTGAATGTGAGTCCTCTTATGAACATTTTTCAGGGATAATTAGATCGAACAAAATCTCAGCGATTTGGAAAAGAACAAATTTAGCTTCTTTCTTCAAAAGAGGCAAAGGGAGAACGATTACACTCCAAAGGCATTATCATTATGCAGCACCAATCCATTAGACAATTGTCCAGATTCTGAAGTCACACGACACCAGGTTATAGTCCAACAGGTTTAATTGGAAGCACTAGCTTTCGGAGCGTTGCTCCCTCATCAGATGGTTGTCATCAGGAGCAGCGCTCCAAAGTCTAGTGCTCCCAAATAAACCTGTTGGACTATAACCTGGTTTTGTATGATTTTTAACTTTGTACACCCCAGTACAACACCAGCACCTCCACATCACAGTCACTCAGCGCAGGAGGCTCATCATTGCGTATGTTTCAGGCTTATTGCCTTCTCAGGAGGTCAAGGGGAATGAGAGTTGAGGCCAAAGATTTGCCACAGTCATATTCATCGGCAGCACTGGCTTGAAAGGCTATTTCTCACATCTGTTCTCGAGTGTTTGAAGGTCTTAGGAGGAAGAGCTTAAGGGGGCATCTTGTGAGAGTATTTGAACAAAATGAATAGAATAAATATTTCTGCACTGCTTTAGATATAACAAATTAAAAATTTATGGAGAAATAAGAATTCAAGAAGCAATGTTTTTATTCATAAGGCAGTAGGTAATGGGAACACCACCCCATGCAAGTTCCCCTCCAAGCCCCTCACCATCCTGACTTGGAAATATATCACCATTCCTTCAGTGTTGCTGGGTCAGATTCCTGGAATTCCCTCCCTAAGTCATTGTGGGTCAACCCACAGCACATGGACTGCAGCGGGTTCAAGAAGGCAGCTCACCCCCCCACCTTCTCAAGGGGAGGCAACTAGGGACGGGGCAATAAATGATGGCCACTTCTCACCAGTGCAATAAAAAGTATGTGGCACAGGATTGGGACCACAAAACCTTGATGGAGTTCAAAAAGGGAATGGACCTAGTCATGGAACCATCAGCCGACATGAATCTGCAGGATTCAGAGTCTTGATGTCATGCTGGAAAGTGATCACAAACTTGAACTCACCATGACCCCCACGGGGCTAGTTGACCCACAGTTGACCTGCTAATGGGCCATAAGAAGCGATGGTTACCCTGAGGCAGGCAGGTGACTCTGAGAACCAAACATCAAACAGGCCACATGCCAGGGAGGACCTCCTCTGCTGGGAATTTTGGCATAGTGGGAGCTGCTCTTCCCTGCTCCCTCTTCAGCCCATGTGCGTGCTGGGATTGGAGGGGCTGAAAATCTTCTTGCAGAAGCTGTACGGTAAATAAAAGTAGATATCAGAAATAAATGCTGGAATTGTCAGAGCCAACAGTATGAAACCAGAACAAAACAATTGAGCATTTGGGAGCATTTTACTCCCAGACACCAATTACCTCAGGCTATAACGTGTCCATTACTGTACTGTGCCAATCCAAGATTGCAGGCTATAGTAAGGAGTGACTTTAGTGCCGTTCCTAATTAATTCTATTGATATTTTGCTAAACTGAGCATATCAGTTTTTTAAATATAAATTGGTGCAATTTGTAACAATAGACTTCACACTTCATTGGACCTTTTATGTCGGACCTCCCCATGCATCTGGATAAAGTTTCTTTGCTGTGTTTTCCAGACAATGCACAGTAGGGATTTAATTTGTAAACTGTGTATTGCCTGGTTACTGCTTATGAATGGTCGATGGGGCATCTTTTACCCAGTATCACAGCAGTGACTAAATAAATACACTTTAATATCTTCTGCATAGAACCAATAGGATTTACTCCATTCATTTAAGGATCACATTCCTGGATTTTCCCCAATGTTTCTTTGAGTGCTGTTTGCAGGATCACAATTTCATTGAGTGCCTACAGCGTGGAAGCAGGCCATTCGGCCCATTGAGTCTGCACTGACCCTCTGAAGAGCATCCCACCCAGACCTGGGCACTGCCCTATCCCCATAACTTCACACTTATCATTGATAGCCTACCCAGCCTGCACACTACGGGGCAATCCATCGTAACCTGAATATCTTTGGACTGTGGGAGGAAACCAGAGCACCTAGAGGAAACTCACGCAGACATGGGGAGAATGTGCAAACTCCACACAGTCACCCGAGTGTGGAATCAAACCTGGGTCCCTGGTGCTGTGAGGCAGCTGTGCTAAGCACTGGGCCACCGTGCCGCCCCATTGATGGGGGAGAATCGATAGCTATGTTTCTGCCTCTGTATTGTTCACGTGCACTCTGACCACCAGCCAATTGGAGAGCTGCTCTCATGCTGATGGGTCCTGGCCCAGGACACTGGTGCAAATTAAAAGATAATTCAGGCGAATCTTGCTGTAGGTCAGTCAGCCTTGATAAGGTGTGTAAGTTGGGATTTGAACTCACAGCCTTGTGGCTTTGTGCTGCCACAGGTTGTGCATGGTTCCAACTTAAAGTAGAGAGGCCAATCGCTCCACAGCCAATGAATGACACAGAGACAGGTGACTATAACAATGGCACAGAGCACCATGTTAACCTTTCTGAGCTCCCAGTTCAGCCACACAGAATGCATTTGATTATGGTCTCTCTAGTCCCTGGGCATCCATCTTGACCATACAGTGACCTTGCTTTCATCGCCTTCTCTCCTCAGGACAATAATCACCTGAAGATAGAGACTGCACAGAGAGGTGAGCAAAGAATAAAGACCAATACAGCAAAGGAATACAGGCCGTTCGGCCCTCCAAGCCTGTGCCTGCACATTTTGCCCTTCCATACTAAAACTGTCTTCCCTTACAGGATCCATATCCCTCTATTCCCTTCCTATTCCTGTATTCATCCAGGTGCTTCTTGAATTCTGTTACTGTGTCTGCTTCCACCACCTCCTCTGGCAGCACGTTCCAGGTGCTCACCGCCCTTTGTGTGAAATACTTACCTCACACACCTCCCTTAAACTTCCCCTCTCACACCTTAAACCTGTGACCCCTAGTAACTGACCTCTCCACCCTGGGGAAAAAGCCACATACTTTCCACTCTATCCATTCCATTCACAATCTTATAAACTTCTACCAGGTTTCCCCTCAACCTCCTGCGTTCCAGTGAAAGTGAACTCAGTCTATCCAACCTTTCCTCATCGCTAAAATGACCAGAACAGTACACAATATTCCAAGTGTGACCTAACTAAAGTTCCAACATAACTTGCCTATCCTTTATACTCAATGCCCCATCCAATGAAGAGCTGATATAGCATGGTGCTGGAAAAGCACAGCAGGTCAGGCAGCATCCGAGGAGCAGGAGAGTCAACATTTCGGGCCGGACCCTCCTTCAGGACCCCTGGCCTGCTGTGTTTTTCCAGCGCCACACTTTATCAACTCTCCAGCTATCCTCACTATCTCCCCTTCCAGTGAAGACAAGCATACCATTGGCCTGTTTTACTACCTTCCCTACCTGAGTAGGTGATGTGTCTGATTTTTGTTTGATATATAAAACAGGCATCAATGCGACATGGAAGGATAGAGCCTAACCATTAGACTAACCGGGCTATTTTCATCAGTTATAATTTTGAAATTGTTCCTTTTTGAGGTCAGTGATGTAGTGTATTTAGAAAATACTAACCTCAGAGTACAAATATTTTGTGCTAGATTAATCAATTAGAGCCTGGATGAGGCTTTAACAGTATGGGCCATTTGTTAGCCCTTCTGTTTTTTGTAAAAATAGCAAGCTAATGGATTGCTCCTGTATGAAGGATAGATGTACTGATGGATTGGGAAATGTGATCCTCCAGCCTGCATTTCGATTTACTTAAACTAGGAGAATGGCTCCCTTCCCACTCCCAGCTGAGATTCTTCACTTACATTGTGATTTGCCATTTAAATTCACTCAGAATTCAGCAGCAATTTCCTCTGAAAGGCTTGAAATAAACAGTTCTTTGTGGCCAGGCTCAGCTGGAATGAAAATGAAGGAGATCTGTGTTTCTCTGTAACTCATCAAGAACAAATCAGTCGTTTTCTCATCCATCTCTTTCAGCCTCCCCTCAAGTTTGGGAGGTGACGAGAAATGATTAATCTTTTATGTCGAGGCTTCAAAAACCCCTCGATTTGAAAACATGGTGTTTGTACATGAGTTGATTTCCTATAATTACAGAATGAAATTGGCTCAGAAGAGGAACTCACATGGTCAGAGAGCTAAATAGTAACAGATTATGATTTAAAAGATTCTGATCTGCTTTCACCTCCAGTAATTACTTCTTGTACAAACTTGAAACCACATTAAGTCCAAAAAGAATTCATGTTTAACAATAAGATCCAGTGTCAGACACGTTAAGGTATTTAGAGATTTAATTGCCATTTCTTCAGAAGTGCTTTGGGCAAATTTGACTGAAAATAGAATTTGCAGTCAAATGATTTTCTGGTGGTAAGGTAGGAGCTCCAGTGTGTGTTTGGACCTTCACAGAGAAAGCAGATGGTTCCTGGTACACTCAGGACAGACAATGATAGAATTCTTACAGTGCGAAAGCAGGCCATTCAACACCGACCCTCTGTAAAGCATCCCACCCAATCCCTGTAAACGGGCATTTCCCACGGCCAATCTACCTAACCTAAGCATCTTTGGACTGTGGGAGGAAACCGGAGCATCCGGAGGAAACCCACACAGACACGGGGAAAATGTGCAAACTCCACACAGACAGTCACCTGAGGCTGGAATCGAACCTGGGTCCCTGGCGCCGTGAGGCAGCAGTGCTAACCACTGAGCCACCAACCAGGTGCCACTGCCAGTGACAGAGGCATTGTGAGGAGAGCTCTCTGTCCTTTATTAGTTTGTCTTTGTTCAGATGTGGATCCATCAGTATTGGGACAGATCTCCGATAATTGTATTAAAAAGAAGAATTCATTCAGTCAGGATTCCCCAATCCCACGGAGAAGTTCTGATTATCCGAGAGGTGACATCCCCAATAATCCCAGTCTGTCTGAGCTAGCTACATCCAACCCCACCACCTGGAATGGAACTGTCTGTTCTCTGCTGGGTCAGGTTTGTCTGGGGGGAGGTGACAGACGGTGACCCCACCTTCCTACCTCTGTCCTGGTATTACTCCTGCAGCAAGAATATTATCTGAAAGACAGGAAACTGGAGTGTAGGATCATCAGATCAGGCTTGATCTCAATGAATGTCAGAGGAGACTCAGTGGGCTGAATGGCCTATTCTACTCACATGTCTTACGGTCTATCCTGCTCATAGATGTTATGGCACGGCTCTAGAGCAGATGGGACCTGAACTCAGGCCTCCTGGCTCAGAGGTAAGGACACTACTATGACCCATGAATGGCCGTCACATCTCATTGCCCATTGAGCCTCTTAAGAGGCTATTTAATGCCCTATGAAGAGCCTCAGCCCAACACTGTGTTTGCCAAGCGGGAACTCACTGGGCAGTGAGCACGCCAAACCCTCCCAAGACTCAACGGCTGATCAAAGGAAGGGGGAATGGGAGTGTCTGACAGGGTCCTGATCAGAGACACCCCCACCCCTTAGAGAGGAGCACTTTCCCTCTGACCTTTTTCCTGCATTCACTCACCTCTGCTCCAGGATCCAGATGGGTTATGGATGGGTGTTGTACCAGCACCAACCACATCCCATGGTGGCACTGTTGTTCAGTTTAGCAGCCGGTCCCCAGTACCTTGCTGTAGATAATCCCTCCGCCCTCAGGAAACAGGACAGAAAATGGCAACTCTCACCCTGAATGCTGAGATTGAATGCCCATAAAAAGGAATCAGACCAACAGAATCTCAACTGGGAGAACGTGAGGATTGCAGATGCTGGAAAAGCACAACAGGTCAGGCAGCATCCGAGGAGCAGGAGAATCGACGTTTCGGGCCTACACGCTTCATCAAGAATGAAGCCCATCCTGATGAAGGGCTTCTACCCAAAACATTGACTCTCCTGCTCCTCGGATGCTGTCTGACCTGCTGTGCTTTTCCAGCAGCACACTCACGGAACAGAATCTCAACCAAGCTTCAAAACTAAGTATCTTGAAATCAATTATTCAACATGCAATGTCACTACTACCATTAACCTCTACTCAACCTTCGTCTCTCTGCACTTCACAATCAGTTCACAGGCTGATCTGTATACCTCTCATTTTTAACGTTTTGAACTCACTCTTATATCAAATCAGCATGTGCATGTTGTGTTCTTAATCCAACTTAATTCACTCCTTGTTAATGCAAGAACGCCTGATTAAATTGGCTCCTTTGAAAATGGGACAGAGGAATCACATAGAAAGGAATCCGACAAAAATTAATCTTGTTGTGGCTAATCGAGGGGACGGGTGAGTTAAGAGAAGCCATTTCACACCCCTCGCCTAGGATTTAGGGTGTTCCACCTGAAATTGGGAATTTCACCAGGATTACTGTCACACAAACTCCACTGACACCCACAGACACAGTCACCTGCACGCACATCTGAGAAGACACCATGTATTTGTATTGATCCATATACCATAGCTCATACACTGATACTCACCTGTAATCATAGAGACTCACACCCTGTACACTCACACAGAGATATACATACATACACTCACTCAGACACACACACACATACACTCACACATGTACACTCACACAGAGGTATACATACACTCACTCAGACACACACATACGCACACACACATACACTCACACACGTACACTCACACAGAGGTATACATACACTCACTCAGACACACACACACGTACACTCACACATGTACACTCACACAGAGGTATACATACACTCACTCAGACACACACACACGTACACTCACACATGTACACTCACACAGAGGTATACATACACTCACTCAGACACACACACACGTACACTCACACATGTACACTCACACAGAGGTATACATACACTCACTCAGACACACACACACGTACACTCACACATGTACACTCACACAGAGGTATACATACACTCACTCAGACACACACACACGTACACTCACACATGTACACTCACACAGAGGTATACATACACTCACTACACACAGATATACATTCACTCAGACACATGTATACTCATACAGAGATATACATACACTCACTCAGACACACACACATATACACGTACACTCACACAGAGATATACATACACTCACTCAGATACAATAATTCACACACACGTATGCTCACACACAGATAAACATGCACTCAGATGCACACATACATACACACACTCAAAAACAATAACTCACACACATACACTCACACGCACCCACAGACACACACACTCCGATGTGAACACCTCCTACACAGACCAAATAACCTGTCAGTACACACCAGGAAGGAGTGCAGGTGTTGAATGGTCACTTAGATGAGATTACAATCAGTGGCCTTAAACACATGACTCCAGTGTGAGGCAGAAAGAGATAGAGAGAGAGAAAGAGGAACAAAATAGGAAGGATGGAAGACAAGCTGGAATTAATGATGGATTTTAATAGGATGAAGGAAATTTCCACAGTTTTCACCTTGAAAACTTCAATTAGAAGCTGCAAAGACATTGGCCACAGGGCTATTCTGATGTCAGCAGCTGGAACATGGGTGAATGTGTGAGGATGTCAGTGTACAGCATTGTACTGCATTGAGCTATTGATGAGCTGGGAGGAGCTGCGTTCTCAGCACCTTTATACTGTAATACACTAAACCAGGAAATGGGAAATCTAATACCGAAGCTGCAAAAATATTCTTTTCTTCATCAATATTTTAATATCCAAATCATGCAGACGGCCTTGAAACCCTCAACTCATTTATAAAAGCACGTCACTTATAAAAATGTAATTTATATTTCATTCAAGCCTTTCCAGAATTACTAAAGGGAGTAGGAGGATATCACGAAATTGATCTGTCCCACAAGAGGGAGTGTAATTTGTACGATCTCAGCTCCCCACACAATGGATATATATTCTTCAAGCTGTGGAAAGAGCATTGGAAAGCGTTGAGAGACTGTGAGCTCATTGAGAGCTTTTCATATACAGACAGGAGGAAGAGCAAGATTAATGCGACAAATTATCTGCTCCTGTTCATGCTTCACAAATATCCATAGATTCACTGAAATTGACAGCACAGAGGAGGCCATTCAGCCCAGCATTTCCACATCGACCTGTTAAAGGGTCGGTCAAAGGCTGTTAAAGGAAGAGGAGAGGTTTAAGAGGGGAATTCCAGAAGTAAAAGAATTGGCAGCTTAAGTTACAGACCCAATGGCGGAATGATTAAAATTGCACTCGATACATTATTGTGTGGTTCTGGTCAACTTGTTATAGGAAGGGTGTTAATAAGCTGGAGAGGATTCAGAAGAGATTTACCAGGATGTTGCCAGAACTGGAGGGTTTGAGTTATAAGGAGAGGTTGGAAAGGCTGGGACTTTCTTCACTGGAGCGTAAGAGGTTGAGGGGTGACATTTTGAGGTTTATAAAATAATGAGGGGCATAGATAAGGTGAAGGGCAGGTGTCTTTTCCCAAGGGTGGGGGAGTTCAGTACTGGTGGCATATCTTTAAGGTGAGAGGAGAAAGATTTTAAAAAGACATGGAGACCAATTATTTTACACAGTGGGTGGTTCGTGTGTGGAATGAACTTCCCAAGAAAGTGGTGGATGTGGGTACAGTTACGTTTTAAAGATATTTGGAAAAGTTCATGAATAGGAAAGGGTTGGATGGATATGGGCTAGGAGCAGGCAGACAGGATTGGTTTAGTTTGGGATTATGGTCAACATGGGCTGGTTGAACCGAAGAGTTTGTTTCCGATCTGTATGGCTCTATGATTCTATAACAAATTCCTGTTTGCTTCCACGGAACAGAATTGGGATCATCAAAAACCTGTGAATTGTTTGAGTCTGTACCACTCCAGCTGTGGGTGCTTGGATGAGTGAAACAGAAATCTCATCTTCAGGCAATAATATTCAGTAACCTCAGCAACAGAAACTGAAACTGCTGGAAAAGCTCAGCAGGTCTGGCAGCATCAGTGGAGAGAAATCAGAATTGATGTTTCATGTCATTCAAAACCAACTCCCTCAGAGCCAGCTCTTAGAGTGAGCAGAACCTCTGACCCTCCTGTTTATATCTGTCGGCTGGCTCTCCCTGATTGGAGCAGGTTAACAGCCCCAATCAGGGAACTCAGATTCTATGAGGTCACCTGGGGCTGACCTTGTTACAATCACTACACTCACCTTCCTCTATTGAAGCTTCAATTTTTCATAGGGAGATCATTAGGACTGAGATGAGGAGAAATCCCTACAGTGTGGACACAAGACTTTCACTCCAACAAGTCCACACTGACCATCCAAAGAGCATGCCACCCAGACCCAGCCTATCTCTATACCCCTGCATTTCCCATCCCTTGGCCACTATGTGCAGTTTAGCACGGCCAATCCACCCTAACCCTGCACTGTGAGAGGCAACTGGAGCACCCGGAGGGAGCTGAGTTGTTGTGATGTGAGGGGTTTCTGTAACATCCTGCATCCCCCAGAGGGGAGAGCAACTCTAGAACCAACTGGGAGCACTGCTCAGAGATTGGACAATAAGAACGATGAGTCAGATTCTGCCATCTAGCCACCCCCCCCCCCCCCCCCCCATTGAGCAAGATCATAGTCACACATACACTGATCATAGGGCAGTCTCTAGTCGTCTGTTCTTATGCAACAGACAGGTAGTGAGGGTCACTGGGCTATTCGGCTGTGAGATGAATCACCATTCTTCAGCCTGGGTGCCATCAGCAGAAATCCCTGGAATTCTCATTCAGCCGTGGGAGTGGGGTGGGGGAGCAGTGGGACCCAGTGCAACAGAGATCAGGAAAGATCCCATGCATTTCCCTGATGTAACTCGGCAGCCAGTTTAGCCGTGGGTCAGCTGAATGCCATTGTTTGGTGAATCGTGTAGCGGTGCTGACTCAGTCAGTTTGCTCAGACATCTGAGGGGTTTGCAATTTCTCAACCGAGCTGTGATCTGATGATTGTCTTGTCTGCAGTTTACAGACTAATTAGGTGTTCAAGCAACTAAGAGATTGCTCGCCGTGTTCTGATACATCGAAGTCATTATCATGTTTAAATCTGCTTGCCTTTTGTCCAGTCAGCACGAGATAACTCAGCTCAGGCTTATTAACTACAGCACAACCTGGGGCTTCTATTAATTCATCACCTTCCCCCCATGTCCCTGAACTGACATTCCCTGCTCGCACTCTGTACAGCAATAGCGACCCAAACTGAGAGGAACAAGAGAACAACAGACATAGGAGTAATGTTGGCCATTCAGCCCCTCCAGCCCACTGTACAATTCCATCTCAAGTCCCGTTTCCTGGCCTAGTCCTGAATCCCCCTAATTGCCCAGGAACCGATTGCTCTCTGTCTTGAAGATACCCAATAGCATAGCATCACAAGCACTCTGGAATGGAGAATCCTGAACGTTCTCTGTTTCCTCTCCATGTGCAGGTTCACAGAGTGCCCACAGTGTGGAAACAGGTCATTCGGCCCAACAATCCATACCAACCCTCCAAAGAGTAACCCACCCTGACCCATTGCCCTGACCTATTAATCTACATTTACCCCTGACTAATGCAACTAACTTGCAATTCCCTGAACACTATGGGCAATTTCCCATGGCCAACCCACCCTAACTGGCACATCTTTCGACTGTGGGAGGGAGTCGGAGCAAACCCACGCAGACACGGGGAGAACATGCAAACTCCACCCAGACAATCACCTGAGGCTGGAATCGAACCCAGGACTCTGGTGCTGTGAGGCAGCAGTACTAACCACTGAGCCACTGTGCCACCCCTATAGGAGTTCTTTAGGGGTTTAACTGGTCCAAGGTGAGAGAAGGGAACTATCTCACATACATACAGAGAGAAATCTTGTCGGGTGAGCAGGATGTGCCCACACCCATTTACAGGCTTTAAGAGCTGGCTTCATTTAGAGTCTTAGAGGCACAGAGATATACAGCACAGAAACGGACCCTTCAGTCCATGCTGACCAGATATCGTAACCTAATGTAGTCGAACTTGCCAGCACCCGCCCATATCCCTCTAAACCCTTCCTATTCATATACCCATCCAGATGCCTTTTAAATGTTGTCATTGTAACAGCCTCCACCACTTCCTCTGGCAGCTCATTCCATACACACACCACCCTCTGTGTGAAAAGGTTGCCCCTTAGGTCTTTCATATCTTTCCCCTCTCACCCTAAGCTATGCCCTCTAGTTCTGGACACCCCCATCCCAGGGAAAAGACTTTGTCTATTTACCCTAATCCAGGCCCCTCATGATTTAAAAACCTCTATAAGGTCATCCCTCAGCCTCCGACGCTCCAAGGAACAGCCCCAGCCTGTTCAGCCTCTCCCTATAGCTCAAATCCTTCAACCCTGGCAACACCCTTGTAAATCTTTTCTGAACCCTTTCAAGTTTCACAACATCAAGGATTAGATTAGATTACTTACAGTGTGGAAACAGGCCCTTCGGCCCAACAAGTCCACACCGCCCCGCCGAAGCGCAACCCACCCATACCCCTACATTTACCCCTTACCTAACACTACGGGCAATTTAGCATGGCCAATTCACCTGACCTGCACATCTTTGGACTGTGGGAGGAAACCGGAGCACCCGGAGGAAACCCACGCAGACACGGGGAGAATGTGCAAACTCCACACAGTCAATCGCCTGAGGCTGGAATTGAACCCGGGTCTCTGGCGCTGTGAG
>NC_057750.1:1400085-1402021 GCF_004010195.1 Chiloscyllium plagiosum
GCCTTCTACCTTTGAGCCAGTTCTGTATCCAAATGGCTAGTTCTCCCTGTATTCCCTGAGATCTAACCTTGCTAACCAGTCTCCCATGGGGAACCTTGTCAAATGCCTTACTGAAGTCCATATAGATCATGTCCACCACTCTACCCTTATCAATCCTCTTTGTTACTTCCTCAAAAACCTCAATTAAGTTTGTGAGACATTATTTCCCACGCAAAAAGCCATACTTACTATGCCTAATCAGTCCTTGCCTTTACAAATACCTGTATGTCCTGACCCTCAGGATTCCCTCCAACAACTTACCCAGTAGTCAGCGTCTAGCACGGCGGTCTACAGTTCCCTGGCTTGTCCTGACCACTTTTCTGAAATAGTGGCACCACAATCTTCAGTCTTCCAGCACCTCACCTGTGACTGTCGTTGATACAAATATCTCAGCAAGAGGCCCAGCAATTACTTCCCTGGCTTCCCACAGAGTTCTAGGGTTCACCTGATCAGGTCCTGGGGATTTATCCACTTTTTTGCATTTCATGACATCCAGCACTTCCTCCTCTGTAAAATGGACATTTTTAAAGATGTCACCATCTATTTTCAGTTGCCAGCAGCAAAGCGAGTGGGAGCTTGGACCAGGGGCCTGTCGGGAAAGGTGAGTCACTGATTTAAACCTTTAAAAGTTTACCTCAAGCATTGGTGGCAACAGCACCTCAGAGAGCAGAGGCTTCTGGGAAAGGAGGGACATTTCCCCCGTCAGCTATATAAGTGAGTGTTTTCTAAACCCGAGACCCTACCTTTGTAGGGCCTCCCATCCCATCCAACTCCTCTAACCTTAAACACCAGGGACACATCAGGTAAGCGTCTCCTCTTTTTTACTTTGTGATAAGGGGGTGAGCAGGGATGGCAGTGCACGGAGAGGAATGTTCCTCCTGCATGATGTTTGAGGTGAGGGACGCCATTAGTATCCCATCCAAGTACATCTGCAGGAAGTGCACCCAACTCTCGCTCCCCCAAGACCATGTTAGGGAACTGGAGCGGGAGCTGGATGAACTTCGGATCATTCGGGAGGCAGAGGCTGTGATAGACAGGAGTTACAGGGAAGTAGTTACTCCGAGGCACAAAGAAAGCTGGGTGACTGTTCGAAGGGGGAAGAAACAGTCAGTGGAGGGATCCCCTGTGGTCGTTCCCCTGAAAAACATGTATACCGTTTTGTATATTGTTGGGCGGGGGGGGACTTACCAGGGGTGTGCAGTGGGGCCCAGGTCTCTGGCACAGAGCCTGTCCCTGTTGCACAGAAGGGAAGGAGGGAAAGGAGGAGAGTGTTAGTCATTGGGGACTCAATAATTAGAGACTCAGGTAGAAGGTTTGCTGGGAACGAACGAGACTCACGGTTGGTGTGTTACCTTCCAGGTGCCAGGGTCCGTGATGTCTCGGATCGTATCTTTGGGGTCCTGAAGGGAGAGGGTGACCAGCCTCAAGTCGTGGTCCGTGTAAGTACCAACGACACAGGTAGAAAGAAGGATAGGGATGTAAGGCAGGATTTCAGGGAGCTAGGGTGGAAGCTGAGAGAGAGAACAAACAGAGTTGTTATCTCTGGTTTGTTACCCGTGCCACGCGATAGCGAGGCAAGGAATAGGGAGAGATATCAGCTGAACACGTGGCTGAAGGGATGGTGCAGGAGGGAGGGTTCAGGCTCTTGGATAATTGGGGCTCATTCTGGGGAAGGTGGGACCTGTACAAACAGGACGGTCTTCACTTGAACCAGAGGGGTACTGATATCCTGGGTAGGAAATTTGCTGGTGCTATTCGGGTGGATTTAAACTAGCTCAGCAGGGAGATGGGAACCGGAGGTGTAGTTGCAGTGCACAGGAGGATGAGAGTAGGGAGGATAGGGACAGGATTTCAGGGTCACAGGAATGTGCTGGCAGACAGCAAGCTGGTTTGAATT
>NC_057750.1:1403152-1404645 GCF_004010195.1 Chiloscyllium plagiosum
AGGCAGGGAGGAAGTGACAAGGTAAGGGAACCGTGGTTTACTACAGAAATTGCATCTCTTGTTAAGCGGAAGAAGGAGGCTCATGTGACGTTGAGATGAGATGGTTCAGATGTGGCGATGGAGAGTTATAGATCAGCTCGGAAGGATTTAAAGAGAGAGTTAAGAAGAGCAAAGAGAGGACATGAGCAGTCTTTAGCCAATAGAATAAAGGAGAACTCTAAAGCTTTCTATAGGTATGTGAGGAATAAAAGGATGATTAGGGTAGGAATAGGGCCAGTCAAAGACATAAGTGGGAAGTTGTGTGTGGACCCTGTGGAGATCGGAGAGGTGCTAAATGAATATTTCTCATCTGTTTTCACTCAGGAAAAGGAGAATATTGTAGAGGAGCAGAATGAGGTACGAGATATTAGACAAGAAAGCATCGAGGTTAGTAAGGAAGAGGTGTTATCAATTCTAGAAGGAATGAAAGTAGACAAGTCCCCTGGACCGGATAGGATTTTTCCCAGAATTCTCTGGGAAGCGAGGGAGCCTTTGGCCTTGATCTTTGAGTCATCATTGTCTACAGGTTTCATACCAGAGGACTGGAGGATTGCAAATGTGGTGCCCTTATTCAAGAAGGAAGGTAGAGATAACCCAGGTAATTATAGACCAGTGAGCCTTACGTCTGTTGTAGGAAAGGTTTTGAAAGGATTATAAGTGATTTGGAGGTGGTATGATGACTCAGTGGTTAGCAGTGCTGCCTCACAGCGCCAGGGACCTGAGTTCAATTCCAGCCTCAGACGACTGTCTGTGTGGAGTTTGCGCATTCTCCCTGTGTCTGCATGGGTTTCCTTTGGGTGCTCCTGTTTCCTCCCACAATCCAAAGATGTGCAGGTTAGGCCATGCTAAATTCCCCGTAGTAATCAGTCGTGTGTAGGTTAGGTGCATTAGACAGGGGTAAAATATAGAGTGATGTGTGTAGGGGAATGCATGTGGATGGGTTGCTCTTTGGAGGGTTGGTCTGGACTTGTTGGGCTGAAGGGCCTGTTTCCACACTGTCAGGATTCTAGATATGATAGGATTTACAATCATCGAGCAAGCAACAATTTGATTTCAGATAGTCAACATGGATTCATCAAGGGCAGGTCGTGTCTCATGAACCTGAGAAGGTGAGCAAGCATGTAGATGAGGGTAGGGCAGTTGATGTCATGTATGAAAATTTCAGTAAAGCCTTTGAAAAGCTTCCACGTGGTAGGCTGTTGGAGAAAATGCAGAGGCATGGGATTGAGGGTGATTTAGCAATTTGGATTAGAAACTGGCTTTCTAGAAGAAGGCAGCGAATGGTGGTTGATAGAAAATATTCAGCCTGGAGTCCGGTTACTAGTGGTGTGCCACAAGGCTCTGTTTTGGGACCACTGCTGTTTGTCATTTTTATAAATGACTTGAACACAGGCATAGGTGGATGGATTAGTAAATTTGCAGATGACACTAAAGTCGGTGGAGTAGTGGACAGT
>NC_057750.1:1404661-1407798 GCF_004010195.1 Chiloscyllium plagiosum
ACATAGATCCCTGAAAGTTGCCACCCAGGTGGATAGTGCTGTTAAGGAGGCATACGGTGTGTTAGGTTTCTTTGGTAGAGGGATTGAGTTCCGGAGCCACAATATCATGCTGCAACTATACAAAACGCTGGTGCAGCCGCACTTGGAATATTGTGCACAGTTCTGGTCGCCCCAATACAGGAAGGATGTGGAAGCATTGGAAAAGGTGCAGAGGAGATTTACCAGGATGTTGTCTGGTCTGGAGGGAAGGTCTTATGAGGAAAGGCAGAGAGACTTGGGTCTGTTCTCATTGGAAAGAAGGAGGCTAAGAGGGGATTTGATAGAGACATACAAGACAATCAGAGGATTAGAAAGGGTGGTCAGTGAAAGTCTTTCCTAGGATGATGACATCAGTTTATATGAGGGGGCACAACTACGAATTGAGGGGTGATAGATTTAAGTCAGATGTCAGAGGCAGGTTTTTTTTTAGATTAGATTACTTACAGTGTGGAAACAGGCCCTTCGGCCCAACAAGTCCACACCGACCCGCCGAAGCGCAACCCACCCATACCCCTACATTTACCCCTTTAACCTAACACTACGGGCAATTTAGCATGGCCAATTCACCTGACCTGCACATCTTTGGACTGTGGGAGGAAACCCACGCAGACACTGGGAGAATGTGCAAACTCCACACAGTCAGTCGCCTGAGTCGGGAATTGAACCCGGGTCTCTGGCGCTGTGAGGCAGCAGTGCTAACCACTGTGCCACCGTGCCGCCCAAACACAGAGAGTGGTAAAGGCGTGGAATGCCCTGCCTGCTAATGTAGTTAATTCAGCCACAATCAGGGCATTTAAACAGTTCATGGATAAGCACATGGAATGATGATGGGATAGTGTAGCGGGATGGGCTTAGATTAGTTCACACATCGGTGCATCATCGAGAGCCGCTATTTGCCAAAGCTATCTCATGTCCCCTTTTTGCCCTCCTGATTTCCTTCCTAAGTTGCTTGGCTGACAGTCCTGAATTTGGTTTACATTTGGATTTATACATTTCAATGAGATCACCTCCAGTCTTCAAACGCAAGTTTTGATTCTTGCCTGAGATGTGGAAAGGCCAACATTTATTGCACATCCCTAATTGCCCCTTGAACTGACTGGCTTGTTTAACCTTTTCAGAGGGCAGTTAAGAGTCAACCACATCACTGTGGGTCTGGAGTCACATGTAGGCCGGACCAGATAAGGATGGCAGCTTCCTTCCTTAAAGGACATTAGTGACCCAGATGGGTTTTTTCCAAAAAAAAAATGGTTTCATAATCACCATTAGACTAAGTCCAGATTTTGTTTTTATTGAATTCAAATTACACCATCGGCCATGATGGAATTCAAACTTATGACCCAAGAGTATTAACCCTGGGATTTTGGAGTGCCAGCCAAGCGACTTCACCAGTACAGCACCACCTCGCCTTCAGTGGTTAATCCTCCCCTCCCCCCCAGCAATCAGTCTTGGTGAGCTTTCACTGCACCCTCTCCAAGGTAAGTCTATCCTTCCTTTGTGTCCGTCCCATCTGTCCTTCAATAATAGGAGGATCTCATCACTCACCACACTTGTACTCCAGTGTTTAGGCAATAGTTTCACTTCTAAAAGGGGACGGGACAACAGGAGAAGGATATTAAGCAAAGTTCAGTTTTATAAATAGTGGCACTGAAGACAAAAACAAGCAAGTTGTGTGAATGCTTTGTGAATCACTAATTAGGTTGGAGCTGATGCAATTCATTGATTCTGGGCACTGCACTTTGGGGAGGAGAGCAAGGCTTCGGAGATGCGACGCAAAGAATGGAATGCCACTGGGAAAGCAGGATTGCCTTGGAGAGCCAGGGATTGCTCTCCATACAGAGGGAAGGGTCAGAGCAGATTTAATGGATGTGTTCAAAGACATGCAAAAATGTAGAATAAAATATCAATGGAATGAGCTGCTAGAGGAAGTGATGGAGGCTGGTACAATTACAGCATGTAATAGGCATCTAGATGGGTATATGAAGGGTTTAGAGGGATATGGGCCAAATGCTGACAAATGGGACTAGATTAATTTAGGATATCTACTCGGCACAGATGAGTTGGAGCGACCAGTCTGTTTCTGTACTGTACAACTCTATGACTGTAAGTAGGATATTCAGATCATTTAGTCTGCTCCAACATTCAATAAGATCATGGTTGGTCTGTTTGTGTTCCAACTTTCACGTGCTATGCTCAATAACATCTGATTCTCCTGCCCAATCAGAATATATTTATCTCTGCCTTAAAAATGTTTATTAGCCCATCACCACCAACTTCTGGGGCAGAGAGTTCCAAAGTCCCACATGTTCTGAGAGAGAAACATTCTCCTCCTCTCTGTCCTGAGATGGCAACCCCTAATTTTAAACTAATGCTCTTAGCTCTAGACTGACCCACAACAGGAAATATCCTTCCCATCCATCATGTCAAGCCAGGGAACTACAGACCAGTGAGCCTGTCGTCGGTGATGGGCAAGTTGTTGGAGGGAATTCTGAGGGACAGGATGTACATGTATTTGGAAAGACAGGGACTGATTCGGGATAGTCAACATGGCTTTGTCCGTGGGAAATCACATCTCACAAACTTGATTGAGGTTTTTGAAGAAGTAACAGAGAGGATTGATGAGGGCAGATTGGTAGATGTGATCTATATGGACTTCAGTAAGGTTCCCCATGGGAGACTGATTAGCAAGGTTAGATCTCATGGAATACAGGGAGAACTAGCCACTTGGATACAGAACTGGCCCAAAGGTAGAAGACAGAGGGTGGTGGTGGAGGGTTGTTTTTCAGACTGGAGGCCTGTGACCAGTGGAGTGCCACAAGGATTAGTACTGGGTCCACTACAATTCATCATTTATATAAATGACTTGGATGCAAGCATAAGAGGTACAGTTAGTAAGTTTCAGATGACACCAAAATTGAAGGTTTAGTGGACAGCGAAGCAGGTTACCTCAGATTACAACAGGATCTGGACCAGATGGGCCAATGGGCTGAGAAGTGGCAGATGGAGTTTAATTCAGATAAATGCGAGGTGCTGCATTTTGGGAAAGCAAATCTTAGCAGAACTTATACACTTAATGGTAAGTTCCTAGAGAGTGTTGCTGA